>NW_022634947.1:0-2910 GCF_010015895.1 Lontra canadensis | reverse complement strand
AGTGTTTGGATCTTTGTTATCTTTTTCCCTTTGCTATCTAGTTTGATATTTAAAAATTATTTTATAGTTTTTAAAATTTTAATTCCAATAAATTGATATATAGGGATGTATTTGTTTCAGGTCTACAATATAGTGATTCACCTCCCCTACCCCAAGTACTGTCCATTCCTGTTGCCAGGCACTGGTTTGCGTTGGAGACGGAACCCTCATAGGGGTGCCAAGCAGTTACTAGTGGCCCAGAGGACACTAGTGATCAGAGACAATGCCACAAGGCTATTTGGAGCCAGCTGGTGGCCATCCAAATGTCTCCCTACACAGTTCTGGAGCCGCTGTGGGCTGTCCTGGAGCAGCTGTGGGCTGCTGGGTTGGTGATATATGAACGTTTGCCACACGTGCCTCGAGTCTCTGGGTTTCGCTGGGAGATCCTGGTGTGCACTGCAGTGGTGTTGTTCATAGTAAAGAGTGGACTCAGCTTAAGAAGAAGAAAGGGGCATTGTGCCCAGAATGAAGTATCTGGAAAAGGCATGGAGAAGACCGAACCGGACACAAAAGCCTGTGTAGCCATCTCATCATCTGCGCAGAAGGCCAGTCCTCTCCCATAACAGATTCTTGCTCTGGCTGCCCTGAATCAAGATGCTGGGTATTTTTCCATAGAAAACGCTATGCAACTGCTGAAGGGAGTTTGGGAAAGGCTGTTGAAGAGCCCTCACCAGCTGACTGATGAAAATCCCATCTCTGGAGCAGCCCAGGAAGATGGAGAAACCCTGCGAGGAAAATACCAGAAGGCTTCAAGGACAGCCCGGCTCTGCAGGGAAGTGCAGACCCACTGGTTCAGGACATTGGCAGCTGTGGACAGACAGTGCAGGAAGAGTCAGGGGAGGCAGGTAGGCCAGAGCATCCTGATGGAGGAGTGCATCTACTAGAGCTGCTTAGAGATCACCTGGAAGGTGGGGGCTTAAGGAGGCAGGTGGAGACTGGCTCCTCCTTCACTGACCCTGTGCCAGGCGGGAGCACTGAAGAAGGCACATCAGAAGAATGAAGAGCTCACAAGAAACAAAACAATCCACCAAGCTGAGCAAGTATCTTTTCACCTTCGAAACACCCTCCTGGAAAGTGAGATTCAGAAGTTGCACCTGAAGCTCCAGGCAGAGTCTAGGCTGTGCGAGGAGCACATCAAACACCTGGAGAGGAAGAGGATGGAGGAGAAGGCACTGCAAGTGAAGAAGGAACTTGCCAAGGTGCGCAGGAAGGCGGATGCTGCCCACTGGAATTTAGGCCTCTACAGGAACATGGCCCAGGACCTGCACCCAGAATGGCAGAAAATCTCCTCCTTGCATGACCAGGAGTGCCTTCTGGTGGAGAACAGAAGTGAGCAGAGCCAGAAGGCTGTTGTGTGGGCAGAGAGGGAGTTCCAAAGGCTCCAGGCAGAAAACCATTGCCTCAAGCAGAAGCTGGCCAACTCTGGGCCCAAGCTCCAGCCTGTGTCCGGGGGGCCTCCTGCTCCTGCTCCTGCTGTTCTGGGCACAGCCTCCAAGTACCCTCAAGGGCCAAAAGCTCCCCTGAAAGCCCAGAAGCCCAAGAAGGGAGCAAGGGTGCACTGGCCAGACTCCCAAGTTCTCGGGTCCCCTGCGGGTCTGATTCCCTTTCCCAGCAGCCAGCAACACTCACAACCAGAGCACAAAAGCTCCTGTGCTGACCCGTGAAGCCATACACATTGCTCCTTTTACTTGAGACCCACCCCATTATTTAACTGATGCTACATATTCCCTATAGCCATCTGAGTGTGAAAGAATAGTTTTCAATGTTAAGCATAAAGAAAAAATAAAAATATCAAATTGCTGATACTACTGCTGAGAATTGATTTTATTAAAGGATTATATGCCAAGCAATTAAGGGTTTTAAGTATATTTTATTGATCACTTAATTTTCCCGATAACCCAGTGTGTCATATAATACTGAGGTTCAGAGAGGGGAAACAACTTGCCCCAAGATCACACAGCTAGTGAATTTCAGGGCTCCCATTCCAAACCTGGGTTGTCTAATTATCAACTGCTGTACAAATAACTTCTACTACTACTACTACTATTACTTCTTTTTTTGAGAGAGAGAGAAAGGCAGAAGGCACACACACATGCAAGCGGTGGAGGGGCAGAGAGAGAGAGATTCCTAGACAAGCTTCCCACTCAAGTGCAGAACCGGACCTTGGGCTGGATTTCACAGATCATGTGATCAAGACCTGAACCGAAATCAAGAGTCAGACGCTAAAATGAGGGAGCCACACAGGCACCCTTGTGCAAGGAACTTCTAGGCAAGCTGCTTTAAGGATCCCAGAAGGGCTTGATAAAATGTTCTCCTAGTTCACGTCATAGTAAGGATACAAAGATTCTAGTGTGGCTAGCTGAAGTAAGGTCCCACCAAAGTATGGAGTGCAGCCTTTAAAGGTCTCCAACGATTCCCATCTTTGGTACACATCGTTTTGTGTAACATACTCTGCCTCTTGATTAGAGTCAGGAACTACTGACTCACTTCTAAAGGACAGAATATGGCAAAAAGTGATAGGATGTCACTTCTGAGGTTAGTTTACAAAGAGACCGGTCTCCTCTTGGGCTTGCACTCTCTCCCTCTCTCCTTCTCTCCCTCCCTCCCTCATCTGATCTCAGGGAAGCCAGCTGCTCCTTGTGGGCTCTATTATGGAGAGGCCCGCGTGGCAAGGAATGAATATTTCTTGCTTACAGCAATGGAGGACCTCTGGCTGCTAACAGCCACCTGAGTGAGCTCAAAAGCAGATTTTCCCCCAAGCCTGGAGATGACTGAAGATCCAGATGACATCTTGACTGCAGCCTTGTGAGAGATCCTGAGCCACAGGTACCTGGCTAGTTGCACCTGGATGGCTGGCCCACAGAAACCATA
>NW_022634946.1:0-2912 GCF_010015895.1 Lontra canadensis | reverse complement strand
CAAAGCCATCTGGAGAAAGAACAAAACTGGGAGTGTCATGCTTTCTGAATTCAAAGTGTATTACAAAGCTATAGAAATCAAAACGGTATAGTATTGATATACAGACAGACACAGAGATGAATGGAACACAGTACAAAGACCAGGAGGAAACTGACACATATGTAGTCAATTCATTTCCAGCCAAAGCTCCAAGAATAAAAAATAGGGAAGCAGAAGTCTCCACATTAAGTGGTTCTGGAAACACTGGGCAACCTCAAGTAAAGCAGTGCAACTGAATGTATACCCAAACCCATCCACAACAACAGAGTCAACATGTGACAAAGACTTCAACAAAACAGCTACACCTATAGAATACCTAGATGAAAATTGAACAGAATGTTATTAACAACCCCATCTTTTTTTTTAACAATCCTCATGACAAAAATTTGAACTCAAGATTCTGATATCAAGAGACAGATACTGTGCTGACTGACCCAGTCAAGAACCATTTAAAACTATGGAGCACAAATTGCAATGAAGAAGTCAAACTCTCTCTTCATAGACAGCATGATACTTTATATGGAAAAACCAACAGACCCAAGCCCTAAACTACTAGAACTCATTCAGCAATTCAGTAATGTGGCAGGATACAAAAATCAATATATAGAAAACAGTTGCTTTCTTATACACTGATAATGAAAATACAGAAAGGGAAATTAGAGAATCGATTCCATTCACTTTAGCACCAAGAGCCATAAGATACCTGGGAATAAACCGAACCAAAGAGGTTAAGGATCTGTACTTGAGGAACTACAGAACACTCATGAAAAATTTTGAAGAAGACGCAAAAAGATAAAAGACCATTCCATGCTCATGGATCTGAAAAATAAAACATTATTTAATGCCATTCCGATCAAAATTCCACAGGTAATTTTCAAAGAGCTGGAGCAAATAATCCTAAAATATGTATGGAATCAGAAGAAACCACGAATTACTAAGGAAATGCTGCTAAACAAAACTGGGACATCATGCTGCCTGATTTCAAGCTTTACTACAAAGCTGTGATCACTAAGACAACATGGTACTGGCATAAAATCAGACACATAGACCAGTGGAACAGAGTAGAGAGCCCAGATATAGACCCCCAACTCTACAGTCAAAAAAATCTTTAACAAATCTGGAAAAAATATTCAGTGATAAAAAGTCTCTTCAATAAATGGTGCTGGGAAAATTGGACAGCTAAGTGTAGAAAAATGAAAGTCAACCATTCTCTTACACTATACATGTAGATAAATTCAAAATGGATAATACCTCATCGTGAGTCAGGAATCCATCAGAATCTTGGAGGGGAACACTGGCAGTAACCTCTTTGACATCGACCATAGCAACTTCTTTCAAGATATGTCTCCAAAGGCAAAGGAAACAAAAACAAAAATAAAATTTGTGGTCTTCATAAAGATCAAAACCTTCTTCACAGCAAAGGAAACAGTCAACAAAACAAAGAGGCAACCCACAGAATGGGAGAAGATATTCGTAAATGACAATACAAATGGCTGATATCCAGGATCTATAACAAACTCCTCAAACTCAACACACACAAAACATATATTCATGTCAAAAAAATGGGCAGAAGACAAAAACAGACACTTCTCCAATGTAGACATACAAATGGTTATCAGACAGATGAAAAAAACGTTCATCATCACTAGTCATCAGGGAGATTTAAATCAAAACCACATTGAGATACCAACTTACACCAGTTAGAATGGCCAAAATTAGGAAGACAGGAAACAAGTTGTGTTGGAGAAGATGTGGAGAAAGGGGAACCATCTTAAACTATTGGTGGGAATGCAAGTTGGTGTAGCCACTTTGGAAAACAGTGGATATTCCTTAAGAAATTAATAATAGAGCTTCCCTATGACCCTGCAATTGCACTACTGGGTATTTACCCCAAAGATACAGATGTTGTGAAAAGAAGGGCCATCTGTACCCTAGTGTTCATAGCAGCAAAGTCCACAGACGCCAAACTCTGGAAAGAACCAAGATGACCTTCAACTGATGAATGGATAAGGAAGATGGGGTCCATATATACTATGGAGTATTATGCCTCCATCAGAAAGGATGAATACCCAAATTTTCTATTAACATGGACAGGACTGGAAGAGATTATGCTGAGTGAAATAAGTCAAGCCGAGACAGTCAATTATCATATGGTTTTGCTTATTTGCAGAGCATAAGAAATATCAAGGAGGACATAGGGAGATGAAGAGGAGAAGGGAGTTGAGGGAAATTGGAAGAGGAGATGAGCCATGAGAGATTGTGGACTCTGAGAAAACAATCTGAGGATTTTGGAGGGGAGGGGGTGGGTGGTTGGGTGAGGCTGGTGGTGGGTATTATGGAGGGCACGTATTATATGGAGCATGGGGTGTGGTGCATAAACAATGAATTATGGAACACTGAAAATAAATTAAAAAGATTAAAAAAATATATTAAGAAGATTAATGAAATAAAAAAAAAAACATAAAAATAAAATTAAATTAGAAAAACGCTATGGAGCACAGAGGTGTAAGAATAGATGCATCCGGGGCACCTGGGTATCTCAGTGGGTTATGCTAAAAAAAACAGTAGTGCTTTGAGATATATGCAGAACTTCACTACCTTGCAATTTAGAAGCAGCTGTATTTCCCACTAATACCTAAAAGGCCTGTACTCTTCCTTGCAGTGGAACATTTGCTTCAGTCAGAAAAAGAAAAAAAAGAGGAGAAGGCTGCAGCTTTCTGATTCTGGAAGTCTGCCCTTTCTAAGCCCTGGAGCTTTGAGTCTTTACCAGACTCTGCACCTCTGTTGAGACCTGAGAGGTCCCATCCCAGTTTGCTGAGATGCCCACTGTCTATCTCTGATTTCACCTCTCATGAACCCTTCTCCTTGATATC
>NW_022634945.1:0-2912 GCF_010015895.1 Lontra canadensis | reverse complement strand
TTTTGTGTGGGTTGGGTTTGAGGAGTTCTTTATAGATCCTGGATATCAACCTTTTGTCTGTACTGTCATTTGCAAATATCTTCTCCCATTCCGTGGGTTGCCTCTTTGTTTTCTTGACTGTTTCCTTTGCTGTGCAGAAAAAGCTGCTCTTTTAAGTGTTTATTGGCATTTTTCTATCTTCTTTCTGTTCAAATATTTACCTGTTAAAAATTGTAAAGTATTTCTTTTTTTTATTATTGATTTAAATATTTGTATATTCTACATAGGAACCTTTGTCAGACTTCCATATTACAGATATTTTTTCCCCATTCTGTGGTTTGCCTATTAATTTCCCTAATTAATGGTGTTTTGATGGGGGCAACACTTAGATTTAACATCATAAAAGGAACAGTTAGCTTTCTGGAGAATGAATGCTTAGGATAATTATTATCATTATTAACTTCATTGGTCATCTTCAATGGAGATTTTATGCTGTTTTGAATTCACTAGTACATTGTTTTGGATGTCTGAAGACTGATTCAGGGTTTCAGGGTTTGGGATGTATCCTATGTCCTAAGCCCTTATAACCTCCTGTATTTCTCTCTGTAGTAGTAATACAATAATTTTAGATGAAAACAAGGTAACCCTAAGTATCTAAATTCCTCAAATGGTGAAAGGTCATTTTCTACATTTTGTAGGTGAAACTAGTGGGTAGTATGCTAACCAGGCAGACTTTGGTCTGCCCCTGGTAATTGATGGAATTCGTTAGCTGAAAGCAGGTACTCCATTGTATTGTGCTCTTTAATGTGGTCTTAACTTACATGCTATAATTAGGTTAAGAGGACAGGATATTCAGAAAATTTTCTTCTGTAAGCAATATTCTGTTACAGATATAAAAGCTTACTCAAATTCTGTGCTTTTTATTCATTTCAGGAAAAAGTCCCTACAATCAAATCAAGTAGCCTTAAACGGAAGACTTATGTGCTCAAAGATAGGGAGTGGGGCGCCCGGGTGGCTCAGTGGGTTAAAGCCTCTGCCCTCGGCTCAGGTCATGATCTCAGGGTCCGGGGATCGAGCCCCACATTGGGTTCTCTGCTCAGTGGGGAGCCTGCATCCTTCTCTCTCTCTCTGCCTGCCTCTCTGCTTACTTGTGATCTCTGTCTGTCAAATAAATAAATAAAATCTTAAAAAAAAAAAGACATGAGGGAGTGCCATCCATTTCCAAAGCAGGGCTAGGAACTTTGGAAACCAATTTAGAAACTGAACATAATTTAGTTTCTGTTTCAGACTGCTCATGAGGTCTCCTGACCTATTTTAATTTACCTGTGGGGGAGTGTGGATCTCATAATCCAGTGAGCCATGGGAGAGTTGGTGCTGAGTCAAGCAGGAATTTAATCCAGACTCCCTCATATCCTGGCTGCTTGACCTTGGAGAAGTTACTTCACTTCTTTGAGACTCAGTTTCTCTATTGTTAAAATTCAGCTAAGATTATATCCAAACTTAGAAGGTTATGGAAACATTAATTGAATTAATTTATGTAACTGGTGAAAAAAATGGACACTTTATTTATTAAATAATTAATACATTAAATATGATCACTCTATCTGTGATAGAAATAGTAAGTGTGACCAGTAACCTTAATTATTCTGTACCTGCCTTTCTTTTTCTGGTCAGGTGGCAATGGCTAATTATTTCATGTCCCTTTATTCATATGTGTCTTTATTAATTAATTCCTAGTGAATAGGTATCAAAGCAGTTATGTCTGTCTTTACTTAGCCAACTGAGCATTCAGAGTTGTTTATATTTCTTGCCACTGAGAAAAGGGCCATGCCAATTTATATGAAATACTCTTATTTTAGATTTTTTTTAGTTTAGTATTTAGGCAATTTACTTGTTGATTAAAATAATGGTTAATAATTTTCTTAAACAGTCACAATCCATATATGAAAATATATATAACGTTCCTCATTTCTGAACAAATATTCCAGTGAGTGTGTACTCTTGACCCAGGGAGTTCATCATTCATTTCTATCACTTTGGAATGAGAAAGAACCCAGTATGGCCACATCCCATTTATTCTTTTGTTTTGTTTTGTATTGTTTTAATCATTTTTTAATTTATATTCAGCATAAAAGTATTCATTGTTTTTGTACCACACCCAGTGCTCCATGCAATCCGTGCCCTCTCTAATACCCACCACCTGGTTCCTCCAACCTCCCACCCTCCCACCTCTTCAAACCCTTCAGATTGTTTTTCAGAGTCCATAGTCTCTCATTGTTCACCTCCCCTTCCAATTTCCCCCAACTCCATTCTCCTAACTCCCCATGTCCTCCATGCTATTTGTTATGCTCCACAAATAAGTGAAACCATATGACAATTGACTCTCTCTGCTTGACTTATTTCATTCAGCATAATCTCTTCCAGTCCCATCCATGTTGCTACAAATTGGGTATTCATCCTTTCTGATGGAGGCATAATACTCCATAGTGTATATGACCACATCTTCCTTAACCATTTGTCCGTTGAAGGGCATCTTGGTTCTTTCCACAGTTTGGTGACCTTGGCCATTGCTGCTATAAACATTGGGGTACAAATGGCCCTTCTTTTCACTACACCTGTATCTTTGGGGTAAATACCCAGCAGTGCAATTGCAGGGTCATAGGGAAGTTCTCTTTTTAATTTCTTGAGGAATCTCCACACTGTTCTCCAAAGTGGCTGCACCAACTTGCATTCCCACCAACAGTGGAAGAGGGTTCTCCTTTCTCCACATCCCCTCCAACACATGCTGTTTCCTGTCTTGCTAATTTTGGCCATTCTAAGTGGTGTAAGGTGGTATCTCAATGTGGTTTTAATTTGAATCTCCCTGATGGCTAGTGATGATGAACATTTTTTCATGTGTCTGATAGCCATTTGTATGTCTTCATTGGAGAAGT
>NW_022634944.1:0-2912 GCF_010015895.1 Lontra canadensis | reverse complement strand
GTGTCAGGTTCTGGCCTAGGTTCCGGGCTTCCTTAATAACCAAGCCCGTGAAGTCCCTGTCCACAGAGGACTCATATTTTCACCCTGGGGAACAGGCAGGAAACCAAATAAGAATGTGTGTAATATGACAGATGGTTGTGTTTTGACGAGGAAGATTGACAGAGCTGGATGGAGGCAGAGACAGGGTATGTATGTCCCACAAAGCTTGGGTGGGATGGTGTATGCAGCCATCCTTGGCTTGCTGATAGGGCCCCCAAGCTTCTCATGGGGGCTCAGATGCTGCATGCTTCCCCTGGAGTGTGAGAGGCTCAGTTGAGTGTGCCCAGTGTCCTCCTCCATCCCTCCCAGGTCAGGGGACAGGGTGATGAGGAAGATGGTGGGGTGAACAGAAAAACGTCCCCTGGGGAAATTGGAGGGTGTGAAATAAGGGACTTCAGAGAGCAGGCTCTCCAGGAAGGGGGAATAGCATGAGCAAAGGCTCCGAGGTATGAAACAGCAGGGGTGCTGAGAAGGGAGGGCAGTGGCTGATGCTAGAGTCTGAGGAGTGAGGGAAGCTAGGGAGGGAGATGGAGCTGGGGCAGGATCCTTGTGAGCAGGGAGGATGCCTGAAGGGAACTCAGCACAGACCAATGATGGAAAGACCCTACTGTCCATGGGTAATGAGCACCCTGCCCAGGAGGTGTGCAATCACAGTATAGTGAGGACACTGAGGGTCCTCCTGTCCTGAAACCCACCATATTGTTTTGTTCTGCTGGTGTTGCAGGTCCAGGAATCGAAGGAGAAGGAAACTGCTTATGACTTGCATGTGCTGACCACAATCCCGGGCCTCAGTTACCGACACTATAGTATCAGGCACGCCCAGGGGACCCAGGGTGCCACACCTGTCAAAACATCCAAATTTGTCCGCAGGACAAAGACACATGCTGGTTCAGGGGGCAGACACCTAATTCGTGTGGAGAATGACTGTTACACTGTGTTCCTGGACGCTGACACTAACCTCATGCATAGCATTTTGGAGAGGTGAGGCACAGCCATTGCTGACTCTGAGGCAGAGGCATATGCTGAGACCTGGGCTTGTCATTTCCCCACCTGCCTGTGTTCTCGCCAGCTAGGGGAATCACCAGAAAGGGGTGAAGGCCCTCCTGTATTACCATTTTAATTTCTGCGTTTTTTGAGACCAGACCAGTACATGTCTTGACCCTTGTGCCACAGCTATTGATCCATATCCAATCCATATCCAATAACCACCCATCCATTCATCAGCTTACCTGTCATCCACCCACCCATCCGTGCACCCCTCCATCTATCCATCCAACCATCCATTCTTCCATCCATCCACTCCCTACCCATCCATATACCACTTACTTAACACTCATTCACTCCCACACATACATCTATCACTTATCTTTCGATCTACCCATGTATCTGTTTTTCTGTCTATCCATCTTTCCATCCAACCAATAATAACCTTCTTCTCCTTCCTTCCTTTCTTTCATCCATCATTCCTTCCCTCCATCAACTATCCTTGATCATCCATTTATTCAACTAACCAACCACACCTCTATCCATTAATCCCCTACAACCATCATTTTATATCCACACACCAAAGCACCAAGCCACCCATCAGCTACCCCTCCCACACACCCTCCCATCCATCATCCTCCATCCATGCATACATCCAAACACGCATTCTTCCATCCATCCACTATCCTCCCAGTCGTCTCTATATTCATCCTACTTTACAACCATCCATCCATCCACTCACTCACTCAACCATCCACCCATCCATTCACTCACCTCCCATCCATTCATATATCTACCTGCCTACATACCTAACCACACACTCTCCCATACATCTGTATATCCACCTACTTACCGATTCATTCACACCTACACACATCCATCCATCCACTTATCATTTGACCTATCCAGGTCTGTTTATCATTCTTTTCATCCATCCATCCATCCAGCCAGCCATCCATTCATCCATCCATTTACACATCCATTCACTCAGTAATCGTTAATAGCACAGAAAGCAGGTGACTCCCAGATAAAAGCCTCTCAGATGTTTTGAGGCCAGCCTTGTCCACCCCCAGGTCACATCCCAGAAAGTTGCATTCCAGCTGCATTTCCTGATGTGACCTCCCAACTGGATTGGAAGTGGAGGAGGAACAGGAAGTCTGGGAGGAGCAGCTGGCAGAAAGTGAGGGGAAGGAAAGAGAAGGGAGGGAGGAGTATGGGTGTGAGCTGAGTGGTACCTGGAGCTCACCCTGAGGGCAGTTGTGCACAGCTCTGGAGCCTCATCACACTAGGAAGTTCTCCATAGGGGGACCCCATCCAAGCTGTGTCCTTCATCATTCTAAAGATCCCCTTGAGAGAGGGTGTGGCAGGTAGAAGGAGCTGACTGCAGCCAGCTTGGGTGGGGAGGGGAGGATGGGGAGAGCAGTTGAACCCAGGGCGGCCAGGCAACTTCTGAGCCTCCCTGGTAAGACAAGAGACCCCAGGCTGGTCTTGGGATGCTTGTCCAGTCAGGCCTGATGCCCAACTAGACAGCCCTTGCTTGGCCAGCCCCACCTTGCCTTCCCTATGTGCAGTTCATGAAGGCCTCATCCTCAGCCATGACCCTTTACTCAGCATGTCCAGTAGTTACACTCTTGGCCTGCTGACCACCCCCTCACCCCTGTCCGTCTCTGTTCCTTTTGGCTGGGTGAGAACTGGGTGCTCCTTAGGGTCCCTGAAATCCCCTCCAGGGTAAACCGATGGCCCAGTGCCTGGCCACTGGTCACAGAGAGAAGGAGCTGTAGAAATGGAGAGCAGTGGATCAGAGGACTCTTGGTGGGCAGGAGGCACCTGGAGCCAGGCCTCAGGACTGGAAGGGCCAGAGAATTCATGGGCACAGATGAGGGGACAGC
>NW_022634943.1:0-2914 GCF_010015895.1 Lontra canadensis | reverse complement strand
GTATCAAAAGATTGGGATCATTCCCTGCATATTTTCAGACCACAATGCTCTGAAGCTAGAACTCAATCACAAGAGGAAATTTGGAAAGAACCCAAATACATGGAGACTAAACAGCATCCTTCTAAAGAATGAATGGGTCAACCGGGAAATTAAAGAAGAATTGAAAAAAATCATGGAAACAAATGATAATGAAAATACAACGGTTCAAAGTCTGTGGGACACAACAAAGGCAGTCCTGAGAGGAAAATATGTAGCGGTACAAGCCTTTCTCAAGAAACAAGAAAGGTCTCAAGTACACAACCTAACCCTACACCTAAAGGAGCTGGAGAAAGAACAAGAAAGAAACCCTAAACTTAGCAGGAGAAGAGAAATCATAAAGATCAGAGCAGAAATCAATGAAATAGAAACCAAAAAAACAATAGAACAAATCAACGAAACTAGGAGCTGGTTCTTTGAAAGAATTAATAAGATTGATAAACCCCTGGCCAGACTTATCAAAAAGAAAAGAGAAAGGACCCAAATAAATAAAATCATGAATGAAAGAGGAGAGATCACAACTAACACCAAAGAAATACAGACAATCATAAGAACATATTATGAGCAACTCTATGCCAACAAATTTGACAATCTGGAAGAAATGGATGCATTCCTAGAGACATATAAACTACCACAACTGAACCAGGAAAAAATAGAAAGCCTGAACAGACCCATAACCAGTAAGGAGATTGAAACAGTCATCAAAAATCTCCAAACAAACAAAAGCCAAGGGCCAGACGGCTTTCCCGGGGGAATTCTACCAAACATTTAAAGAAAACATTTAAAGAAGAACATTTAAAGAAGAACTAATTCTCCTGAAACTGTTCCAAAAAATAGAAATGAAAGGAAAACTTCCAAACTCATTTGATGAGGCCAGCATCACCTTGATCCCCAAACCGGACAAGGATCCCATCAAAAAAGAGAACATACAACACATGAATAAAAGAAAGAACAAGAACCATATGATACTCTCCATAGATGCTGAAAAAGCATTTGACAAAGTACAGCATCCCTTCCTGATCAAAACTCTTCAAAGTGTAGGGATAGAGGGCACATACCTCAATATTATCAATGCCATCTATGAAAAACCCACCGCAAATATCATTCTCAATGGAGAAAAACTGAAAGCTTTTCCGCTAAGGTCAGGAACACGACAGGGATGTCCGTTATCACCACTGCTATTCAACATAGTCCTAGAAGTCCTAGCCTCAGCAATCAGACAACAAAAAGAAATTAAAGGCATCCAAATCGGCAAAGAAGAAATCAAACTATCACTCTTCGCAGATGATATGATACTATATGTGGAAAACTCAAAAGACTCCACTCCAAAACTGCTAGAACTTGTACAGGAATTCAGTAAAGTGTCAGGATATAAAATCAATGCACAGAAATCAGTTGCATTTCTCTACACCAACAACAAGACAGAAGAAAGAGAAATTAAGGAGTCCATCCCATTTACAATTGCACCCAAAACTATAAGATACCTAGGAATAAACCTAACCAAAGAGACTAAGAATCTATACACAGAAAACTATAAAGTACTCATGAAAGAAATTGAGGAAGACACAAAGAAATGGAAAAATGTTCCATGCTCCTGGATTGGAAGAATAAATATTGTGAAAATGTCTATGCTACCTAAAGCAATCTACACATTTAATGCAATTCCTATCAAAGTACCATCCATTTTTTTCACAGAAATGGAACAAATAATCCTAAAATTCATATGGAACCAGAAAAGACCTCGAATAGCCAAAGGAATATTGAAAAAGAAAGCCAAAGTTGGTGGCATCACAATGCCAGACTTCAAGCTCTACTACAAAGCTGTCATCACCAAGACAGCATGGTACTGGCACAAAAACAGACACATAGATCAATGGAACAGAATAGAGAGCCCAGAAATAGATCCTCAACTCTATGGTCAACTAATCTTCAACAAAGCAGGAAAGAATGTCCAATGGAAAAAAGACAGCCTCTTCAATAAATGGTGTTGGGAAAATTGGACAGCCACATGCAGAAAAATGAAATTGGACCATTTCCTTACACCACACACGAAAATAGACTGAAAATGGATGAAGGACCTCAATGTGAGAAAGGAATCCATCAAAATCCTTGAGGAGAACACAGGCAGCAACCTCCTCGACCTCAGCCGCAGCAACATTTTCCTAGGAACATCGCCAAAGGCAAGGGAAGCAAGGGCAAAAATGAACTATTGGGATTTCATCAAGATCAAAAGCTTTTGCACAGCAAAGGAAACAGTTCACAAAACCAAAAGACAAATGACAGAATGGGAAAAGATATTTGCAAACGACATATCAGATAAAGGGCTAGTGTCCAGAATCTATAAAGAACTTAGCATACTCAACACCAAAAAAGCAAATAATCCAATCAAGAAATGTGCAGAAGACATGAACAGATATTTCTGCAAAGAAGACATCCCGATGGCCAACAGACACATGAAAAAGTGCTCCATATCACTCGGCATCAGGGAAATACAAATCAAAACCACAATGAGATACCACCTCACACCATTCAGAATGGCTAAAATTAACAAGTCAGGAAATGACAGATGCTGGCGAGAATGTGGAGAAAGGGGAACCCTCCTACACTGTTGGTGGGAATGCAAGCTGGTGCAACCACTCTGTAAAACAGCAGGGAGGTTCCTCAAAATGTTGAAAATAGAACTACCCTATGACCCAGCAATTGCACTGCTGGGTATTTACCCTAAAGATACAAACGTAGTGATCCAAAGGGGCACGTGCACCCGAATGTTTATAGCAGCAATGTCTACAATAGCCAAACTATGGAAAGAACCTAGATGTCCATCAACAGACGAATGGATAAAGAAGATGTGGTATATATATACAATGGAATACTATGC
>NW_022634942.1:0-2915 GCF_010015895.1 Lontra canadensis | reverse complement strand
TGTTAGTAAGGCATCATTTGGTTCCATGTTTAATTCTCAGCTCTCACCAGAAAAACTCTGAGGTAACCATGATTCATGAAGATGGCTATGAATGATTCCTTACTCTAGATGTAGGTTCTCTTTTAGAACCTTAGTACATGCACTATCCTAAGTGGCTGAAGTTGTTTTTCTGTGGTGCTTGACAACAGAACCGTCCATGTAGATTTTGTAGAGGAGAACGTACCTGCCAACTGGTGTGGCTTCCATGTTCACGATTTAAGTTAGGAGTAAGCCTCTTGGATTTTCCCAAGATGTTCTACTGTTAAAATAGTGCCATTCCCTTCCTAGGTGGGGTCATCTTGTGCCCCTGACACACTGTCAGGTGTGGTGAGAGCAGCACGCCCCTCACCCGTGCCAGCTCCCCTTCTCTCCCAAAGAACTCCCCCTCTGCTGGGCCTTAGCTTGAGGGAGGTGCTGAGGGAGGGCGCCCTGCTGCTGTGCTTTGTGAAGGCCCATGACCGACAGCAGGCCTGCTTCGTCCGTCTCTGGGTCCTGGCCTGGGTAGGATTCCAGATTATTTCTCTGGACCATCTCTGGCCTGCTGATGCTCTTTGGACCACTCACTCCCTCACCGCCTCCACCGGTCAGAAACCCTTCCCGGGAGCAGAGTGCCAAAGCCAGGAGAAGCCCTTGTTCCCTGTCTGGTGCCTGAAGGACAGTGCTCGTGGGCAAGGTCCTCTTTCTGATGGAACTGGACAGAACCTAGGGCTCGTCCTCCACAGTGAGTGATGTTGGGGCTGACGCTCCTGTTTAAGTTTATCTTGGGATTGGTAACTGCCATGTCTCTTACTGGGTTGGAGCCTTTTACATTTGGTACTGGCAGTCCGTGGATTTTCAGGATTGTATATAGGGGGTGACTTTATAAAGCAATGAAACAAGCCAAGTAATTTTATTAAGCTATGCCATATGAATGCACTAACCACCACCACAAAACTCCAGGTCACCTAGTGTAAGAGGGTCCCTTCTCGTCCCCACTAGGCAAGCCTCATCATACCGTGCTGTTCCAAGACCAGCAAGGGCTCTCTCAGAAACAAGTGTTCTTAAGCAGGCTGACGCTGCTAACATCTGTCCCGGGTGTGTCTGTCCTTGTTGGCACAGTGTACCCCTCGAGTGAAACCTCTGGTTTCCTGAAGCTTTTTGTTCTCTGCAGAGGCTCTGTGCTAACTCTAGCCACGTTCCAGAAGCCAGAGGGTCGGGGCAGTGAGCAGCTGCTCTTTCTATATACTGCAGTTGTGCAAGTTGGCCCACCAGCAGCATTCTTCTTCTGCCTGGTTGTGTGGATGGGGTTGACTTAGCAGGAAACTGTTCTATTTTAAAAAAATAGCTAAATTTCCTATTAACATTTTGGATAATTCTGTTCCAGGGTAGTCCGATCTATTTGGAAAAAAACAGTATCATTCTGATGTACCATGATGTAAGATTCTCGAGTTGTTCAAGGAAGTATTTATGTCAGGTTGTAAGGAGACAAGCCTGTAAATTCTCTTTATGAGAGCAAAAGCACAAGAGTGTAGCAACTCAGGGGCCAGGAATTTGGATGCATCTTGGAGGGTTAGGGAAAAGAAACCCTAACTATAATCTTCTTTCAAAAAGCAAGTCTTGAAAATTGGGGTTTTCTTCCTTAGTGCCAGCTAGGTATCTCCCCCACCCCCCCGCCGCCCCCTGTCCATTTACCTAAGCCTGCCACCGGGTCTGCCCCTCTGGCTTACGGCTGCATGCACGTTCAAGGAAACAGTACAAACTGTTTAGCGGCAACATGTGTTTCTGTAACACAAATTATAGCAAGTAATGTAGTCAGAGCTTTTCCTAAAAAGCCTTTAGATGGGCTGTTGCACTGGTAGCGGAGACCCTTTGAGGGCTATTTGGAGGGAAAAAGAGCACCTGCATCCAGGTATGTTCATAAATAAGGACATTTTATTTATATAATACATAAATATATAAACATATAAATAATGACATATAAATAAAACATATAATGAGACTTAGAATAAAACAGCATCCAGCAATGAAGAGAATAGGATTCCCTGTGGACACTGGACTAACCAGTGTTTATAGTGAAAAGATGATCTTCACAGAGTTCCCTAAATTTAAATGAAGTTGGCTGGGAGCAGAGTCTGTGTCAGGGGGTGTATTTTAAAATAATCTAGGTTTCTCTAGGCAGACATTTCCTTTGACTTCACGGTGATGTGACAAAGAGAATCTACTGTAATGTCTGCCTGTGTTTACCTGGATTCTCTTGTCCTCCAAGGACTGCATGTGTGATCGAAGCTTGTATCACAAGCTCTGCGGGCACTGCCTATAGGAACAGTCCTTTGGGCTCAAACCTTGTTCTGGTGCCAATTGGAGGTTTGTTAAATAGCTTAGAAATGACCTTTTTAATCTGACATTACAAATGTGAAAGCAGGGACTACTTGCCCCAAAATACATAATAAACCTCACGCAGTATTGTGAGGAATCATTTTAAATGTTATTTTGATATGAAAGTTCTTTTCAAACTCTTACGTTTGGCACACAGTCCCCAGAAACAGTAGTTCTCTCAACCCTGGCATACCTCCTTCAGGAAAGAAAAAGCACCACTAACCTTTTACTTTGTATATACTTAAGGTTTGTCAAAAATATACGTATGTAAATGTAAATATAAATATACCTGCAAGGAAGGAGGGTTAGGAGACCTAAATGTGTGGCAGGGATTGTGGAGAACATGATTCTAGTCTATCTATTGTGGGGACTATACTAGATCGGTATCAGACTTCATCAAAATATAGCTCGACTGCAAAATCCTGACGATAAATTTTCCATGTTTTCTTTTTATGGGGATTATCCAGTTGATCTCGTGGAAGGAAAAGCCTAGGAAAGAAGAAACCTGTTTCAAGCACAGA
>NW_022634941.1:0-2916 GCF_010015895.1 Lontra canadensis | reverse complement strand
GTCCAGCTTTGACCATATCACTCCATTAACTAATTAGTATACAAAAAATAAATCCAATATTCCTTAACCTGATCTGGCTCCTGAGGTCCAGAGAGAGATGAAAATACTGAGATAAATGTCTTCCTTTTAATTGCAACATTATATCCTAAATCTAAAACAGAAAGACATAAATGTTCTATGATAGGGGATTGGTCATGCTAATTATATGTTAACAACAGTAAATTATGTATTCATTGAAATGATATTATAGGAAATACTAATATCAGATAATAATCATGCTGGATTATTAAGTACAAAATCAATTTAAAGAAACTATGTGTTGTTATTGTATTATTTGCTTTCCTATCTAATTCCCTAGCGCCTTCACATAAACTGTATGATCCTTCAGGAAAAGGGCTGTGTTTTATACATCATTATGTCTCTGGAACTAAACAGATTATTGAACAGGCAGTAAACACTGAAAAATGTTTATTGCTTTGACTGAGTTGGCTGAAACCAAGTGGGAGAGGTATAAAATGTGAACATATTCTTAGTAACACAGAGATACACATACTGCCATGTATTAGTGTGAAACAGTAAATGTCAAATATGTCACATACATTTTGAAGCAAAATTAAAACTATCAGTGTAGTTATAAAAATAAATCCACCGTTGGAGATGGAAGGCATTAAACTATTTCCTATGCCCCTTCTAAGTACAGGCAGCAAGTTTTCTCATTTTGAAATATTTCTTTCCCTGGTGTAATTATAATATTATTTCAGTTTTATTAAATAGGCTAAATGTATTGCTTTTCAAAATTCTTTGACTGTTTTCCTTACTCTATATAGTTTATATAGAACACAAATATATTCTGATAGACCTTTATGAGCATGTGCAGGTGAACAATTCTTTAAAGCCTGCAGCTCTAATGGTCCAGAGTAGCTAGAGAAACAGTTCAGTTAGTCAGAATGAACCGTTCCAGTCCTGAAATTGTCAATCATTTAGTTATGGATTGTATTGCCTGTATGTTCTTCCTTTTCCTACATAAAGAGGTTAGTTTTTTCCTTGCTGTGGGCACTCTGCATTTCCTGAAACAACTATCTTTTGACATGAAAAATAATTTCCTACACTACCTCAGCAGGACCTGCAAGAAAAACAAAAATAAGTGATTGTATGTGACTTATTGTTTCCCCAAAGTTCAGGGTGTCTGTGTGTGTGTGTGTGTGTGTGTGTGTGTGTTTGAAAATATCTATGTGTGCATGTTTGTATTTAGTCGAGAACAGTTAATTTTTATAGACGGAACAAACAAGACATAGCATCTTGCTTTATTTTGAGATCAACATAGAACTATCAGGCACAAATATTCATTTATCTATTTAACAAATATATGTTGAATGTTCACTATTAGCTATCATATTGTGTCAGAAAGTAACTTTAAAGTAGTGAGTGAGAAAGACATATAACATCTTCTCCAAAGCTTATTCTTTTTTTTTTTTTTTTTTGGTGCTTATGTGGCTAGAGGTCAGTGGTGACTGGAAGTAAATTTTACTCTCTTAGCAAATTTCAGTTATATGATATTGTTACCAACTATAATGGCCTTGTTATCCATTAGACCTTCCGACTCGATCCTATAATTGAAAGTTTATATCCTTTGGCCAAACTCTCCTTATTTCTCTCATCCCCCCAACTCCTGGCAATCACTCATACAGGCTCACTGCCATTCTCCCATGGCCCACTTTCTGTTTCTGGAAGAAGAATCTGTTTTTTTTCTTTTAATTCTTTATCCATAAGCTTTGGAAGTTATCCTTTCCCATTCCCTCTCCCCAGTTTTACCTAAGGTTTTCCCCCAAAGGCACAGGGGACTGGCACAGTACCTGTTCCCCACCAAGGCAATGGCACAGAGGTCACCCTTCTGTACCTGAGGCAGACCAGCAGGGGGCACCACGAGGCCGGGCAGCATCAAGTCTGTGGGAAACAAGACAAAGGCATCACAACCCACATTATGCCTCTAAGCAATTCCAAGTTTGACTTCAACATTAATTCATTCACTCAACCAACAAACACTTATTAAGTATCAACTAGGTTATTCATAATGAAAATTAGGAAATGCAACCTGAGCATCAGACCTTTTCCCTTCCGGGGCTAGTGGTCAAACTGAAGCACCAAGCTGAGGGTCGGGTTCCATGATCTCTTGTTCTGCTTTTCCTGACTTTAGCTTATTGATGTAAAGCAGAGCATATCGTCGTTCACAGAGTACTTTCTGCTGTAAGTACAAAGTACGAAGCTTATTGGAGCCTTTCAACGGGGTTGTAGAGGCCCAGGGACCTTATGGAAGCAGCCAAGTGAGGGAGGAAATACACATGCGTGAAAAATTTCATTTTCCAATGGTATGAACACAGGAAATGGGTGCATTTATTCAAGTAGTTGGCCCTTACTAAGTAAGTTTCGGCCAATAGCCAGAATACAGGAAAATCCTCTTACCTGCTCCTCCCACCAGTTTTTCGAGCACCAGAGGCCATGTTGTGAACGTTGGGAGGAGGTCAGGATAGGACCACAGGTGTACACGGCCCAAAAAGAGACACAGGAAGACTTATTACCAAAAGGTGAATCTTTGAGGGAACTGGACAAGCCAAACACTAAGGTCACTTTAATTAACAAACAGAAAAGAACGTCAACTCAAAGCCAGAGAGGAGGTTGTGAGGCCCTAAGAGGTTTCCTTCTTAAAGCAGGCAGATACTTAAAAAATGGGATATCTCTTGAGACTGGGAGGCCCCTGTGATTCCACCCGGATGCAGCAATGGCCACGGCACAGGAGATAAAAGCGGGGACAGAGACCCAACGAGGATTCCATCTGGGACCTCAGAAGCAAGGAAGCAAAGAACGGGGCGCCAGCCTGTAGGACATGTTGAAACTTCCCCATGTTCACTCCTTTATTCC
>NW_022634940.1:0-2919 GCF_010015895.1 Lontra canadensis | reverse complement strand
GACTCAGGAGGCTCCTCAGGCCCTGGGTTTCTGGCCTGGAAGGGCAAGGATGGCGGGAATTGCCTCAGGGGAGCACACCAGTTTCGAGGGCTCTGAGCATGTGAGAGAACTCCCAAGGATGCGGTGTCCTTCTAGCTGACAGCCTGAGTCCGACATGAGTCTGACGCTCCTATCATTGGGAGGGATTGGGTGTCAGGCCTCTGAGGTCCAGAGCCTGAAAACCCAACCTAGGGATAGGGTTTGGTCCTGGGAGATGGGTAGACCTGATGTGCCAGTGCACACTCAGGCTCCTGGGAGTGCTGAGTTGAGGGCATTGCTCTGGCGGCCCGTCAGGTTCTGGGATTGTGGTGTGGGTGTACATGGAAGGTTTGAGTAGCTTTACGGGGCATGGATATTTCTCCGGGCAGGAGGGCCATGGGGTCCGGTTTCCCCGTGGGTGGCAGCCAGAGTCTTCCGTTGGCAGTATGGTGTCCCCGGTCTAGATACCTAGGGAGCCAGGCCTCTGGGGACCGAAGTCTGAACAGCCAGCATAGGGTTAGCGCTAAGTCGTAGGGGCATGGCAGTCCTGATCTGCTGGCATTGTGTTCACCCGCTACGATGCCTGAGGTTGAGGGCGTGTGTCTGCAGGACCGTGAGACTCCTGGTTCCTGGTCGTTGGTGGTGCCGGAAGCAGGGGTGGCTTCAGGGAGCCATGAGGTTTCTCCCGCTCTGCGGGTTCAGCACATTTCTAAATGGCAGGGTTTCCTCCTGGGATCTGGTGTAATGAAGGGGTGCACCTCAGGGGTCCCCACGTAGGCACTTTGGGGAGCAGGCGTCGGAGGACAGACACCGCAACACACAACCTGAGCTAGGGTGAGTATGAGGGTTAGGGTGAAGCTTAGGGTTAGCGTGAGTATTAGGGACAAGGCAGGTGGGATCTGCCGGCACACTTGACGGATCCCCCAAGTGCTGAGTTGAGGGCGGGTCTCAGAACGATCTTTAGGCCCTGGGTTTTTGGCGTGACAGAGCACAGATGGCGGGGATGGCCTCGGGGGAGAATGCCAGTTTCTAGGGCTCAGCGGGTATTAGAGAGCACCGAAAGAAATGGTCTACTCCTGGTTGAGAGCCTGGATCCTGCTGTCAGTCTGATGCTCCCATCCATGGTAGGCTTTGGATGTCAGCCCTTGGGGTCCGAAGCCTGAACACCCAACCTAGGGTGTGTGTTTGGTGCTGGGAGAAAGGCAGGCCTGATGTGCCAGTGTGGACTGATGCTCTCCGGAGGGCTGAGTTGAAGGCATTGCTCTGGCGGCCCTTCAGGCTCCGAGATGGTGGCTCTGTCAGGCTCTGGGACTGTGTTGTGGGGTTCCTTGGACGGTGTGGGTGGCTGAGGGGGAAATGGAGTTTTCTCCGTGCAGGAGGGTTTTGCATAGGGCCATGGGGTCTGTTCGCCTTGTGGGTGGCAGCTAGAGTCCTTCGTTGGGAATACGGGGTTCGCAGTCTGGATGCCAAGGGAGCCAGGGCTCTGGGGACAGAAGCCTGAACACCAAGCCTAAGGTTAGGGTTAGGTCGCAGGGGCATGGCTGCCCCGATCTGCCGGCGCTGTGGTGACCCACCCCAATGACTGCATTGAGGTGGCGTGTCTACAGCACCGTGAGATTCCCGGTTCCTGGTCCTTTCGGGTGCCGTTTGTCGGGGTTGGACTCCGGGGGGGCACGCAGACTTCTACTGCTGGGTGGTTTCAGCACATTTCTCTAAGGCAGTGTTTCTCCCTGGGCTCAGGTGCAAAGATGGGGTGCAGCACAGGGGCCCCCCACTTGGGGGGTTTGGGGACCAAGTGTCAGAGGACGGACACCAGAACACACAACCAGGGCTAGCGTAAATATTAGTGTTATGGTTAGGCTTAGGGTTAGGGTTAGGGTTATGTCTTAGGGACAAGGCAGGTCAGTTCTGCCAGCACAGAAATCGGCTCACTCAAGGGCTGAGTTGAGGGCGGGACTCAGGAGACTCCTCAGAGCCTGGGTTTTTGGCCTGGAGGGTCAAAGATGGCGTGAATGGCCTCAGGGAAGCATGCCTATGTCCAGGGTTCTGAGGGATTGGAGAGTACCAAATGTAACCATCTCCTCCTATCTGAGGGGATGTGTCTGGCAGAGTACTGAGGGACCCTTCCATGGGAGGGATTGGGTCAGGCCTCTTGGGTCCAGAGCCTAAACAACCAAACTAGGGTTAGGGTTTGGTCCTTGGAGCATGGCAGGCCTGAATTGCCAGTGTGGACTCAGGCTCTGGGAGGGCTGAGTTGAGGGCATTGCTGTGGTGGCCCGTCAGGCTCCAGGACTGTTTGATGGGGTCCTCAGAAGGTGTGGGTTGCTTTAGGGGGCATGGAGGTTTCTCGGGCCAGGACGTTTCTGCCCAGTTCCATGGGTCCAGATTCCTGGTGGGTGGCAGCCAGGGACCTGCGTTAATAATACAGGGTCCATGGTCTGGAGGGCTAAGGAGCCAGACCTCTATGGACGGTAGCCAGAACACCCAACCTACGGTTAGGGTTAGGTCTTAGGGACACGGCAACCTCGATCTGCTGGCTCTCTGTTGACCCATGCTGATACGTGAGTTGAAGTTGAGTGTCTGCAGGACCATGAGACTCCAGGCTCCTGGTCCGTGGGAGCGCCGGAAGTGGGGGAGGCTTCAGGGAGGCATGTAGGCTTCTCCCAATGTGCGGATTCAGGACATTTCTAAACAGCAAGGTTTCCTCCCGGGATCAGCTAAAATTGTGGGGTACAGATCAAGGGTCTCCCATCTGTAGTGTTTGGGGACCAGGCGTCATATGACAGACTCCAAAACACACAACCTGAGCTAGGTTTAGTATTCGGGTTAGGGTTAGGTTGGGGTTAGGCTTACATCTTAGGGAAAAGGCAGGTCGGATCTGCCAGCACCGAAATCCACTCA
>NW_022634939.1:0-2920 GCF_010015895.1 Lontra canadensis | reverse complement strand
TTTATTCCTAGGTATCTTATAGTTTTGGGTGCAATTGTAAATGGGATTGACTCCTTAATTTCTCTTTCTTCTGTCTTGCTGTTGGTGTAGAGAAATGCAACTGATTTCTGTGCATTGATTTTATATCCTGACACTTTACTGAATTCCTGTACAAGTTCTAGCTTGTACAAGTTTTGGAGTGGAGTCTTTTGGGTTTTCCACATATAGTATCATATCATCTGCGAAGAGTGATAGTTTGACTTCTTCTTTGCTGATTTGGATGCCGTTAATTTCTTTTTGTTGTCTGATTGTTGAGGCTAGGACTTCTAGTACTATGTTGAATAGCAGTGGTGATAACGGACATCCCTGCCGTGTTCCTGACCTTAGCGGAAATGCTTTCAGATTTTCTCCATTGAGAATGATATTTGCGGTGGGTTCTTCATAGATGGCTTTGATAATATTGAGGTATGTGCCCTCTATCCCTACACTTTGAAGAGTTTTGATCAGAAAGCGATGCTGTACTTTGTCAAATGCTTTTTCAGCATCTATGGAGAGTATCATATAGTTCTTGTTCTTTCTTTTATTAATGTGTTGTATCACATTGATTGATTTGTGGATGTTGAACCAACCTTGAAGCCCTGGAATAAATCCCACTTGGTCGTGGTGAATAATCCTTTTAATGTACTGTTGAATCCTATTGGCTAGTATTTTGGTGAGAATTTTTGCATCTGTGTTCATCAAGGATATTGGTCTGTAGTTCTCTTTTTTGACGGGATCCTTGTCTGGTTTTGGGATCAAGGTGATGCTGGCCTCATAAAATGAGTTTGGAAGTTTTCCTTCCCTTTCTATTTTTTGGAACAGTTTCAGGAGAATAGGAATTAGTTCTTCCTTAAATGTTTGGTAAAATTCCCCCGGGAAGCCGTCTGGCCCTGGGCTTTTGTTTGTTTGGAGATTTTTGATGACTGTTTCAATCTCCTTACTGGTTATGGGTCTGTTCAGGCTTTCTATTTCTTCCTGGTTCAGTTGTGGTAGTTTATATGTCTCTAGGAATGCATCCATTTCTTCCAGATTGTCAAATTTGTTGGCATAGAGTTGCTCATAATATGTTCTTATGATTGATGTATTTCTTTGGTGTTCATTGTGATCTCTCCTCTTTCATTCATGATTTTATTTATTTGGGTTCTTTCTCTTTTCTTTTTCATAAGTCTGGCCAGGGGTTTATCAATCTTATTAATTCTTTCAAAGAACCAGCTCCTAGTTTCGTTGATTTGTTCTATTGTTTTTTTGGTTTCTATTTCATTGATTTCTGCTCTGATCTTTATGATTTCTCTTCTCCTGCTGGGTTTAGGCTTTCTTTCTTGTTCTTTCTCCAGCTCCTTTAGGTGTAGGGTTAGGTTGTGTACCTGAGACCTTTCTTGTTTCTTGAGAAAGGCTTGTACCGCTATATATTTTCCTCTCAGGACTGCCTTTGTTGTGTCCCACAGATTTTGAACTGTTGTATTTTCATTATCATTTGTTTCCATGAATTTTTTCAATTTTTCTTTAATTTCCTGGTTGACCCATTCATTCTTTAGAAGGATGCTGTTTAGTCGCCATGTATTTGGGTTCTTTCCAAATTTCCTCTTGTGATTGAGTTATAGCTTCAGAGCATTGTGGTCTGAAAATATGCAGGGAATGATCCCAATCTTTTGATACCGGTTGAGACCTGATTTAGGACTGAGGATGTGATCTATTCTGGAGAATGTTCCATGTGCACTAGAGAAGAATGTGTATTCTGTTGCTTTGGGATGAAATGTTCTGAATAGATCTGTGATGTCCATCTGGTCCAGTGTGTCATTTAAGGCCTTTATTTCCTTGTTGATCTTTTGCTTGGATGATCTGTCCATTTCAGTGAGAGGAGTGTTAAAGTCCCCTACTATTATTGTATTATTGTTGATGTGTTTCTTTGATTTTGTTATTAATTGGTTTATATAGTTGTCTGCTCCCACGTTAGGGGCATAGATATTTACAATTGTTAGATCTTCTTGTTGGACAGATCCTTTGAGTATGATATAGTGTCCTTCCTCATCTCTTATTATAGTCTTTGGCTTAAAATCTAATTGATCTGATATAAGGATTGACACTCCTGCTTTCTTCTGATGTCCATTAGCATGGTAAATTCTTTTCCACCACCTCACTTTAAATCTGGAGGTGTCTTTGGGTTTAAAATGAGTTTCTTGTAGGCAACATATAGATGGGTTTTGTTTTTTTATCCATTCTGATACCCTGTGTCTTTTGATTGGGGCATTTAGCCCATTAACATTCAGGGTAACTATTGAGAGATATGAATTTAGTGCCATTGTATTGCCTGTAAGGTGTCTGTTATTGTATATTGTTTCTGTTCCTTTCTGATCTACTACTTTTAGGCTCTCTCTTTGCTTAGAGGACCCCTTTCAATATTTCCTGTAGAGCTGGTTTGGTGTTTGCAAATTCTTTCAGTTTTTGTTTGTCCTGGAAGCTTTTAATCTCTCCTTCTATTTTCGATGATAGCCTAGATGGATATAGTATTCTTGGCTGCATGTTTTTCTAATTTAGTACTCTGAATTATCATGCCAGCTCTTTCTGGCCTGCCAGGTCTCTGTGGATAAGTCTGCTGCCAATCTAATATTTTTACCATTGTATGTTACAGACTTCTTTTCCCAGGCTGCTTTCAGGATTTTCTCTTTGTCACTAAGACTTGTAAATTTTACTATTAGGTGACGGGGTGTGGACCTATTCTTATAGATTTTGAGGGGGGTTCTCTGAACCTCCTGGATTTTGATGCTTGTTCCCTTTGCCATATTGGGGAAATTCTCTCCAATAATTCTCTCCAATATACCTTCTGCTCCCCTCTCTCTTTCTTCTTCTTCTGGAATCCCAATTATTCTAATGTTGTTTCGTCTTATGGTGTCACTTATCTCTC
>NW_022634938.1:1850-2923 GCF_010015895.1 Lontra canadensis | reverse complement strand
CAATAGTCACCAGGAGAAAAGAAAACAACAAGGCTTCTGCTAGCAGAGTTTCGAAAAAACCTGGAAATGTCAAACAACTAGGGTTCTTCTTTGTGGCTTTGTAACTGGAAGTAAAAGGGCCAGACAGAAACCACAAAGGAAAAGGAAGCAGCTGTGTGAATGGGCAGGAGAGGATCCTGAGGAGGGAGGAAGGAGGGGAGCTCACAGGAGGTTTCTACACTGAGGGAGGGGGAAACACTGTGACTGGAGAGTGAAAGGATGGGATCTGGGAAGGCATGGAGGAAGGGGAAATGTGCTGTACTAGAACATATCGAGTATGCGGACATAGGTACAGTGTATATGTATACATATAACATTACTGTGTAACTAATTACATTCAATGGATAGGACACCCGTTCCCAATGGGTATTTATTTTTTTCACAACAATATTTTGGAGGATCCGCCCTTTGCAGTCAGTTACAGGGGAAAGGCTACGAGAAGGTCAATATTTAGGGAAATCATAAATCAATAGTGCCCGTCTGTTAAACTCTCACTCAATGGAAGATACTAGGTGCTTTGAAATGTGCCACTTCATTATCACAACAGCTCAAGGAATATTTCCACCCCACTTTACATCTGGGGAAACTGAGCTACAGAGCATTCAAGTGAGGTTTTCATGATCAAACAACAAGGTGGAAGCCCAATCCAGATGCAGAGCACAGTGCTGTAGCCCATGTGATAAATTCCTGCCAGAGGTTCCTCTTGGGAAATTCTGAATCTTCCCTTCTTCCACACTTCCTGGAGATCATTCTTCCCTGGTTGCGTCCCACCTGCACTGGCTGCCCCATCTCTGTGCCCCTGACAGGCTCCCCTACTCCTTCTCAGCCTTAAATGTCAAAAGTTCTCTGAAGCTTGAGGGCATCTTCTCATTCCACTCTCACGTGAGACGGAAGAACTTTCAGTACCGTGCCTCGATTTCCAAATATACAAGACACATTGCGATTTAATGTCTCTGGGATGTGCATTGTTGGAGAGTCCAGACTCACCCCTGCATCTCCAGTGGGAAGTCTGCTGTCCCCTCTTCCTGACTTTC
>NW_022634938.1:0-1840 GCF_010015895.1 Lontra canadensis | reverse complement strand
TTGTAACTGCCCAGTGGAAGCACACAGAGCCTCGAGCCAGGCTTCCGCAACAGCTCAAGTTCCTATCACTGCCTTCTTCTGGCGAGTGTGATTGTCTGCGCGCTCCTTTTTCTCCTGGTACCAGCGCTGAGACTGGCCCTGGGACCTCAGCTGTGAGTGGATCTAAGAAGAGTTGTTGTTTTCTGTCTTCTTGCATTTGGGGGTTGTCGGTTTGTTCTTGTTGCTGCAGCTGTGACGTCAGGAACAATGTTCCAACTGGTTCAGTGTTGATCCAGAAACCAGAGGATCCTGCAATACGTGAACCCGTGAACAACTTCAGGCTAGCTCTGTCCTGTGGACGGAAGCCCTTAGGGACAGTCCTGTCACAGACACATTTTACCCACAATGCTGAGTAACTTAACTCAACACATTGTATGGCTGAAGCAGAAAGAGGAGTCCTTAGAAAGATGGAACTCATGGCTATGTGACTTAGTGTTGTAGATCAAGAATATCATTTACAAGTCCCGTTCTTGCTTTCTTCCTTTTTATCATTTCCCTTTCCTTATGTCTTCATTTGAATAGGAAGAGATGGGTCACCTGATTTTGACTCGGACTCCTTCCAAGGTAGTCACTCTGTTTCTTCTGTCTCAGATGGAGATGGGTTTGCTGGAAGCACGTTTTCATGGCCAGGGCAGGGCCCTCAAACCCAGGGCAGGCTCCCCCACTCCCATCGCAGGTACCACCCAGGTTTCCAGGGTTCTGGCTGCCCCAGAACGGACGGGTTCAGGCAGCAAACGGCGGCGCCCGGTGAGGAAGAGGGTGAAGGTCAGCTGCAGCATCTCATGGAGGACAGACTTGGCGTGGACCTCCTGGAACTGGCAGCCACGCACCTTTCCCAGAGGAGGTGTCCCTGGTTCAGGAGAAGGGACTGATGCTCCTCCTCTGTGTCGGAAGCAGCAGGCCCACCTGTGAAGCTGCCTGGGGCCAAGAGGCAACTCGAAGCCCAGAGCTGAGATGATGCCTTGGGGAACCAGTAGGAGCCCAGCAGAGGGGATGGGCGCTGCACCTGAGGGCTTCTGGTGGCCTGGGGGAACAGTGGGGGGTGCCCCGGCCCCCAGTTCATCTTCAGTTCTTTCTATTCATGAGTCTTCAATAGAACAGGGTAGTTTTCATTCGCATAATGTTCCCGTACACTTTTCATTTTTGTTTGCTTTTCTTTATATAAGCTTTACATGGATTAAAGGACGTTAGAAGGCATCACCCATTTCAATTATTTTTTTCATTTTTTCATGGATGTTTAATTAACCCAAAGAAGGTAAATTTCCCAGACCTATATTCTATCTATAATCACTAGCTTCGGTTCTGTTCCTCGCCTTTCCTCAGCCACCAGTATGGTTTCTGGTGAGCGATTCAGTCAAAACAGCTGGTCCCCGTGGTCACAACCCTTCTACTTCCCAGATTTATGGACCCTTTCCATGCACCCTTTGCAATGATGTCATTTCTTGAAGACTTTCTCAGCTTTGAAATAGACTCTTAACCAATATTCGCTCTTATGCTACTGCCTTAGGGACATTCGACCTTTGTTTGCAGTGTGGCTCTTTTCTCCCTTAAGCAGGGGAGGATTGAGGCACCATTTCTCATTCTACGCTCTCCTCCCAGGCAACCACTTACCTCCTGGGCTTTACGTGAATGGAATGGCTTGTAAATGGCAGCACCTAGGATCCATTTTGTTTTGTTTTGTTTTGTTTTGTTTTGTTTTGTTTTTTTAAGGGTTTTATTTATTTATATGACACAGAGAGACAGCGAGCACAAACAAGGGGAGTGTGAGAGGGAGCAGCAGACTCCTAGCTGAACAGGGAGC
>NW_022634937.1:0-2925 GCF_010015895.1 Lontra canadensis | reverse complement strand
CATGATTTTCTTCCTCTGATTTCACCAGTACTGATTTCTCTGAGTAACTTTGGGAGCAGGAGTAAAATTCCAGGAGATAGAATGAGGATCAGCTTTGGGTTCAAATGACCATCAACAATGCAGACAGCGCACGGAGGGTCAGGAAGAAAAGCCGTAGACTGCCATGCCCAAATGATTGCCTACAGATGCCCATGGGCTAGGATGATGGCACATGGCGGTGCTTGTCTTGAATTGGAGGACACATTCTGAGTGGAATTATATGCATGCTCACAAAAGTTCTAAATAGAGAATACAACCATTCAGACATTAAAATTAAACCAGAAGTGCCCGTAATCCAATTGTGGATGAAGTCAAAGATGGGCCAACCATATGCTGAATCTGAGCTCTGGTATGTATTGTTAGAACATAGTGAATGCAAAAGGGTTACTGTAAGTTATTCCTTTGGGAAACTGAATAGATTTATAGGCTACATAGAAGTTGGAGTCTTGCCAACCTTCTGCTATCTAATTTAGTAATTTTAATGTGGTTGAATTTATCAATCTTTTCTTTGATGGTTAGTACTTTTTATGTCTTGTTTAAGAAAGTCTTTTTTTTTATCCTAATGTCCTAAAGATATTCTCCTTTATTATCTTCTAAAAGTTTTATTGTTTTGCCTTTCTCATTAAGTTCTGTAATCCACGTGGAGAGAGAGAGAGAGTGTGTATGGTGTGAGGTAGTAATTTATTTTATTCCTAATTTTCTTCCATATAGAAAAGAGTCACCGAGGCACTTAGGGTCAGTTTCTAGGTGTATGTTTTGTCTACTCCTTGTCCAGACCAAATTTCTTTATTATTATAACTTTATAGTAAGTCTTGGTATTTGGCAGGACAGATGCCCATAATGTCCTTCTACAGAAATGTCTTGGTGCTTTTTTTTCTTGGCTTTTTGTCTTCATATTCATTTTATACTTTCAAAGTTACACAGAAATACTCTTGAGACTTGATTGGAGTTACATTGAATTTATAGTCTAATTCGGGAAGATGATATCATTATGATACTGAGTCCTTCCAGCCATAAACGTGCTACCTCTCTCCATTTTTTTGTTCCTAATGTCTTTCAATACAGATTGTAATTTTCTTCATAAAGTTATGCACTCTTCTAGATTTATTTCTGGGTGGTTTATGTTTCTGTAGTTGCTATTATAAATGCTATCTCTAAAAACTATATTTTCTAATTATGTATTAGTTTTCATCATATCCCACCTGTATTTCTTGCTCTGGATGGTGGGGGATTAGGAAGGGAGGAGAAAAAATGGTGCTCACTGCTTGCTTACAAAGTGTTAGGTGCCTGGGGCACCTGCCTAACTCAGTTGGTTAAGTGTAGGACTCTTGATTTCAGTTCAGGTCATGATCTCAGGGTTGTGAGATCAAGTCCTGCATGAGGCTCAGTGCTGGGTAGGAACCCGCTTAAGAGTCCCACCCCCCAAAAAGAAAATTACTAGGTGCCTTGCATGCTCTCATTTGATGTCCAGAACAGCCTCCACCCTCCTTCACTGATGGACAGAGCAGGGGATGCCCTTTGTCCCAGTGGCCCTGTGGGAATGCAGAAGTGAGGAATAGAGCTCCAAGGACTTAATCAAACCCCAGTCAGTCACCTTGTTCCAGGGCAGGGTCTTTGAAAGATGCCTCTAGTTTTGGAGTGTGCAGTGAAGGAAAGAACTTCACTGGTTAGACACTCTGTTTCATCTGAGTAACATGACGTGGGGCCAGTCTGGTTCCTGATACACTGGTCTGGCATTTTAGGCCAGCCATAGTCATCTGGCCACCTGAGGGCCCAATTTTGGCCAGTAGCTACGGTGTGGTTTGACTTTCCAGGCACATCTCAGGTCAGTGAATGTTGCTGCTACCTCCAGCAGCCACCAGTCTAGGAAAATGAAAAGCCATTTCGGGTCATCAAGCTGAGTGGGAGTAGAGATCCAGGTCTCCTGTACCCAGGTTGGTATTCTTCCCACCTCCCCACCTTGACTTACCATCCTCAAATATACTGTGTTGAACATGTGAAAGACTGAAGCATTTTTTATTTGAGGAATCACCATTATGCATAGACGTTGTAACATATCTGCAAAAATGGGGACAGCAGGACAGATGTCTACCTATGGCCCAAGGGATGATGACTATTTGCCGATTGCTATCCTTCTCTCTCTGTTGCTGTCTCTCTCTGTCTTTCTCCAGAATTCTTTTTTTTTTTTAAGATTTTATTCATTTATTTGACAGAGAGAGAGATCACAAGTAGGTAGAGAGGCAGGCGGGGGGGGGGTGGGGGCAGAAGCAGGCTTCTCACTGAGTAGAGAGCCCGATGTAGGGTTTGATCCCAGGACCCTGAGTCCATGACCTGAGCTGAAGGCAGAGGCTTAACCCATGAGTCACCCAGGTGCCCCTTCTTTATGTTATTAACTCTTGCAAAAACCCACTCCCAGTAACATTTTTCCCATTCAAATATTATTTATATTTTAGGAGCTAGAGGAGATACTCATTTCTCTCCAGAAGTTATGCCTAGGATATTGGTGTGGATAAAATTTCAAATTTTTCCTCTCTCCTTGCTTGTTGGGGTACCTTTCTCCCCTTTCTCACATTCTGTCATCATGTTTCATTGTATTTTCTGGGGTGAAGATAATACATGTCATACTAATTTAGGTTGATGTAAAAAAGTGTGTCATTTTAAGGCAAAATTACGGGAAGGAGAAGCTGATTACTTGGTTACCCTGATATCACTCCATATTTTCTCTTTGCTCTCCATGGGTTCATAGGAGTGAGGTCAGATATCATTCTGTACACATTTGACTGCTCCAAATGTTTCAGTGGAGAGAGAAGTCTTGATTCCTGTAGCCATAAGTTAATGGGGCTGGGAGGAAGGGGGTTGGGAGAATGGACTGACATTGTCCTTTTT
>NW_022634936.1:0-2926 GCF_010015895.1 Lontra canadensis | reverse complement strand
CCATGTGAGAGGAAATGCATGCAGGACATGGGGAAGGAAAGTGGGGGGAGGGGGACAGTGTTCTGGGAGGTCCGCAGATCAGTGTGCTCAGTCTGTGTGCAGCAGTCTCACCAGGAAGGACTGGGCCGGGAGAACACCGGCCTTTGTCCCCTCCCTGCTGTCTTTTCCAGTGTTCACTGTGGGTTATGCTTACTCCTGAACTCAAAGCGTTTTGATCCACTCAATGAGTCTCAGAATTCAGTCATCAGAAACGGCCAACAACAACTATTTTGAAGTACCCAATGGGAATTACAGTTGCTAGATTATTTGGGAAAACCTGTATGCTATAGGACAGTTCTTGGCAGCCCAGTCTCGGGAATACCCTGGTTATGCTTCCAAGTGAACAGCTGGACATGTTTGCAATGAGGTATTGGTTTTGTCCAAGAAAGAACTGAGCTATTTCTGTGGGATGGTTCATCATGGTGGTGTTCAAATGCTCGGAAGTACCCAATGGGAATTACAGTTGCTAGATTATTTGGGAAAACCTGTATGCTATAGGACAGTTCTTGGCAGCCCAGTCTCGGGAATACCCTGGTTATGCTTCCAAGTGAACGGCTGGACATGTTTGCAATGAGGTATTGGTTCTGTCCAAGAAAGAACTGAGCTATTTCTGTGGGATGGTTCATCATGGTGGTGTTCAAATGCTCGGGACCATTGATGACACACCTCAGAATGCATCTTCCCAATAAGGCTTATACCTCTTCCTTCCTCTCCATCCTGTCAACAGTCCTGGACAAACAACGTTGTGGTCTATCTTTAGAGAGTGTCCACCACCCTCCTGCGAATACATGTTTACTTCACCTGCCAGCTCATTAATTAGGGCTCACATCCTTTGTTCAAAACTTGATTTTTCTAGAACCACGTCTGAATAAAGTTAACAGATTCAGGCCTTGGTGTGCATCATCTCAATGGAACATTTAGAGATCGTGAACTTGGTGGTGCCATGCTCCAGCATGCAGATCCTATAAGCCCACCTGAATCTTACAAATTTAAAAAATGGGGATAATAGTAATATTAGCTATTCCAGATTCTCACAAGTTCAAATGAACTCGTGTGTGCACGTGTGCCATTTCAGGAGAATCCTGTCTGTGCACAGCTGGCAGTTAGTAAGTGGGAGGCATTAGTCTTCAAGCCGCAGTGACTCCCATCACGGTCGATCCCATTCTTTTGCAGGGTGCTGTTCTTTTTCTCATTTGGCTCTCTGCATAACTTGCTCCTAATTTCTAGGACAGTCAAGCTCGCTCTGTCTGTAGGGGATTCTCAAAGCAAGCAGCAGGTGTATCAGTGAAGAAGGGAGACGTAAGAGAGGAGTTGACCAGCAGAGCAAGGTCAACAATACACAGCAGGAGCTGGGGTTTGTGGTCTGGGAGAGGAACAGTTCCTGGGAACACAGATTCTGAGAAATTGAAAAGGGACAGAGAAAGGAGTTTGACTCAGTTAAAATTCATTTATTTAGGCAACTTTGGCTTAAAAATAGATGTCCAGGAGTATTTCTGACCAAAAGAAGTCCCGAAGTTGATGCAGATTGACTCTGTCTCCATGGCTATGGCCAGAATTCAATGCTCACACGTGTGTGATCACCACACCACCAATTACTTAATTTGTTTAAATTTCATAATAACAGAACTGAAGCCGGAATAAAAACTTTCCTAAAAATTTATATATATAGGGGTGCCTGGGTGGCTCAGTGGGTTAAAACCTCTGCCTTCGGCTCAGGTCATGATCCCAGGGTCCTGGGATGGAGCCCCACATCAGGCTTTCTGCTTGGTGGGGAGCCTGCTTCCCCCTCTCTCTCTGCCTGCCTCTCTGCCTACTTGTGATCTCTCTCTCTCTCTCTCTCTCTCTGTGTCAAATAAATAAATAAATTCATATATATATGAATAAAATATATATATGAATAAAATCTTAACGGTCAGTTTCTTCTGGTGCCGGGTGCTGTGGTGGGATTTTGTATACACTCATCATTCACACCTTACAACAGCCTCCTGGGGGAGACACGGAGACTCAGCGATGGTCCCACCTGGCCCAGCCATGCAGCTGTGAGGCGGTGGTTCCCGTGCTTACGAGCTCCCTTGGGAAAGGCCTCCAGGCGTCTCTGGGAGGGTCGCCCGAACCAAAGTCGGAGCGTGACTGCACCGCGTACACAGCATTCAGACTCCGTGGACTTTCCCTTCTTCATATTTAAGTTTTCTTTCACATTTTGTTTTCCTGGCCCTGTGAGGACCTTGGCACATGAGCGTTTTCTAGAAAAGTGAGTAGTGAGATAAGAAGGGAGAGAAACAGAAACATGAGGAAGGCTTCACATCTGTCGAGACTTTTACGTTCATTCATTCATTCGTAAAGGCACCAGCTCCATCCCCATTTCTAGGAACATTAATAGGTCACTAACAATGTTACATTAGGAAACTCTACAAACGTATATGGGGGGTATCTGGATGTGTCGTGATAATTCTGATTATTTAAAAAGATTTTATCTATTTATTTAACAGAGAGAGAGAGAGAGAGAAGGAAACCAAGCAGGGGGAGAGGCAGAGGGAGAAGCAGGCTTCCTGCTGAGCAGGGAGCCCAATGCAGGGCTCGATCCCAGGACCCCAAGATCATGACCTGAGCGAAAGTCAGACAGTTAACTAAACCACCCAGGTGTCCCCAAATTCTGATTTTTGTTTATGAGAAAAATAAACAAGGATGAAATCAGAGGGGGGATGCTTTCCTTAAATTGAAACTTATTAGAAATTTTGTTAGAATAAGAAAACAGGAAAAATGTTGATTTTATTACAATTAATGATAATTTGTCATTAACATAAGTTATTAAATGTATTAAATTAACAATAATATGTAAACTTTCCTGTTGATTTAGCAGAACCAAGCTTTCCAAAATAGGAAAAAA
>NW_022634935.1:0-2926 GCF_010015895.1 Lontra canadensis | reverse complement strand
CCATGTGAGAGGAAATGCATGCAGGACATGGGGAAGGAAAGTGGGGGGAGGGGGACAGTGTTCTGGGAGGTCCGCAGATCAGTGTGCTCAGTCTGTGTGCAGCAGTCTCACCAGGAAGGACTGGGCCGGGAGAACACCGGCCTTTGTCCCCTCCCTGCTGTCTTTTCCAGTGTTCACTGTGGGTTATGCTTACTCCTGAACTCAAAGCGTTTTGATCCACTCAATGAGTCTCAGAATTCAGTCATCAGAAACGGCCAACAACAACTATTTTGAAGTACCCAATGGGAATTACAGTTGCTAGATTATTTGGGAAAACCTGTATGCTATAGGACAGTTCTTGGCAGCCCAGTCTCGGGAATACCCTGGTTATGCTTCCAAGTGAACAGCTGGACATGTTTGCAATGAGGTATTGGTTTTGTCCAAGAAAGAACTGAGCTATTTCTGTGGGATGGTTCATCATGGTGGTGTTCAAATGCTCGGAAGTACCCAATGGGAATTACAGTTGCTAGATTATTTGGGAAAACCTGTATGCTATAGGACAGTTCTTGGCAGCCCAGTCTCGGGAATACCCTGGTTATGCTTCCAAGTGAACGGCTGGACATGTTTGCAATGAGGTATTGGTTCTGTCCAAGAAAGAACTGAGCTATTTCTGTGGGATGGTTCATCATGGTGGTGTTCAAATGCTCGGGACCATTGATGACACACCTCAGAATGCATCTTCCCAATAAGGCTTATACCTCTTCCTTCCTCTCCATCCTGTCAACAGTCCTGGACAAACAACGTTGTGGTCTATCTTTAGAGAGTGTCCACCACCCTCCTGCGAATACATGTTTACTTCACCTGCCAGCTCATTAATTAGGGCTCACATCCTTTGTTCAAAACTTGATTTTTCTAGAACCACGTCTGAATAAAGTTAACAGATTCAGGCCTTGGTGTGCATCATCTCAATGGAACATTTAGAGATCGTGAACTTGGTGGTGCCATGCTCCAGCATGCAGATCCTATAAGCCCACCTGAATCTTACAAATTTAAAAAATGGGGATAATAGTAATATTAGCTATTCCAGATTCTCACAAGTTCAAATGAACTCGTGTGTGCACGTGTGCCATTTCAGGAGAATCCTGTCTGTGCACAGCTGGCAGTTAGTAAGTGGGAGGCATTAGTCTTCAAGCCGCAGTGACTCCCATCACGGTCGATCCCATTCTTTTGCAGGGTGCTGTTCTTTTTCTCATTTGGCTCTCTGCATAACTTGCTCCTAATTTCTAGGACAGTCAAGCTCGCTCTGTCTGTAGGGGATTCTCAAAGCAAGCAGCAGGTGTATCAGTGAAGAAGGGAGACGTAAGAGAGGAGTTGACCAGCAGAGCAAGGTCAACAATACACAGCAGGAGCTGGGGTTTGTGGTCTGGGAGAGGAACAGTTCCTGGGAACACAGATTCTGAGAAATTGAAAAGGGACAGAGAAAGGAGTTTGACTCAGTTAAAATTCATTTATTTAGGCAACTTTGGCTTAAAAATAGATGTCCAGGAGTATTTCTGACCAAAAGAAGTCCCGAAGTTGATGCAGATTGACTCTGTCTCCATGGCTATGGCCAGAATTCAATGCTCACACGTGTGTGATCACCACACCACCAATTACTTAATTTGTTTAAATTTCATAATAACAGAACTGAAGCCGGAATAAAAACTTTCCTAAAAATTTATATATATAGGGGTGCCTGGGTGGCTCAGTGGGTTAAAACCTCTGCCTTCGGCTCAGGTCATGATCCCAGGGTCCTGGGATGGAGCCCCACATCAGGCTTTCTGCTTGGTGGGGAGCCTGCTTCCCCCTCTCTCTCTGCCTGCCTCTCTGCCTACTTGTGATCTCTCTCTCTCTCTCTCTCTCTCTGTGTCAAATAAATAAATAAATTCATATATATATGAATAAAATATATATATGAATAAAATCTTAACGGTCAGTTTCTTCTGGTGCCGGGTGCTGTGGTGGGATTTTGTATACACTCATCATTCACACCTTACAACAGCCTCCTGGGGGAGACACGGAGACTCAGCGATGGTCCCACCTGGCCCAGCCATGCAGCTGTGAGGCGGTGGTTCCCGTGCTTACGAGCTCCCTTGGGAAAGGCCTCCAGGCGTCTCTGGGAGGGTCGCCCGAACCAAAGTCGGAGCGTGACTGCACCGCGTACACAGCATTCAGACTCCGTGGACTTTCCCTTCTTCATATTTAAGTTTTCTTTCACATTTTGTTTTCCTGGCCCTGTGAGGACCTTGGCACATGAGCGTTTTCTAGAAAAGTGAGTAGTGAGATAAGAAGGGAGAGAAACAGAAACATGAGGAAGGCTTCACATCTGTCGAGACTTTTACGTTCATTCATTCATTCGTAAAGGCACCAGCTCCATCCCCATTTCTAGGAACATTAATAGGTCACTAACAATGTTACATTAGGAAACTCTACAAACGTATATGGGGGGTATCTGGATGTGTCGTGATAATTCTGATTATTTAAAAAGATTTTATCTATTTATTTAACAGAGAGAGAGAGAGAGAGAAGGAAACCAAGCAGGGGGAGAGGCAGAGGGAGAAGCAGGCTTCCTGCTGAGCAGGGAGCCCAATGCAGGGCTCGATCCCAGGACCCCAAGATCATGACCTGAGCGAAAGTCAGACAGTTAACTAAACCACCCAGGTGTCCCCAAATTCTGATTTTTGTTTATGAGAAAAATAAACAAGGATGAAATCAGAGGGGGGATGCTTTCCTTAAATTGAAACTTATTAGAAATTTTGTTAGAATAAGAAAAGAGGAAAAATGTTGATTTTATTACAATTAATGATAATTTGTCATTAACATAAGTTATTAAATGTATTAAATTAACAATAATATGTAAACTTTCCTGTTGATTTAGCAGAACCAAGCTTTCCAAAATAGGAAAAAA
>NW_022634934.1:0-2927 GCF_010015895.1 Lontra canadensis | reverse complement strand
CTCCTGACCTACAGTAGGTTGAGTTCCTTAGATGACTGGAGACCACCTCAGTTGAGACCACCTTAGCTATGACCCATAGTCTGTGAGACAGGAAAAGAAAAGACACTCCTCAGCCCGATGCATTTGCCATCTCGAGGCCTTCCTGCTCTCCCATCTTGAGGGTGTACTTACTGTAGTTCACCCGGGATTGTAAACCAACTGAGTATAGCCTGTAGGAGTGTAGAATTGTGACAAAAGCATATTCCAGGGGAAAGTCCTTCTGGCCATTTTTGTTTTCAGAGTGGAATCTTGATTGACCAGTGTCCCCTGATATTCAGAGGTGGGTTTCTGGAGGGGGAGTGAGGAGCCTGGACAGGGAAGTTTGCAGCCAAGGCCTGGGTGGGGGCTCTGCTGCTCTCAGCTGGTGGGGGAAATTCTCCTCAGTTCTGTGGGCCTCAGTTTCCCCATGTGTAAGGTACAGTGGATATTCAAATTCTCCAAAGCCCCTTCCCGCTCAGTGTCTGCGCGTGCACGAGGGACTGAGGTGCCTGTTATGGAGCCCTGGGGACCGGAGCCGCCACCTGACTTGGTCCCTTCTCTGTGTGTCTCCCGCAGGAGCCTGGGCTGAGTCCACACTGAAGACAGAGAACGGAGAGAGGAGCTGCAAGTCAGGATATCAGCAAGTTTAGAAGATGAGAGTATGTGGTCAAGGGCTTTACGCACCATATATGGTGTCTCTATGTTCAGGGTCTCATTTTCCTTAGTCTTAGTCCTTAGCGTTAAGAACGTGGAATTCTGACATCAAGAAGATTTCACTGGGGAGGTCAAGCAGTGAGTGGGAGAATGCAAACAAAATCTTGTAGCACGTGGGTATCTCAGTCCCTTGAGAGTCTGCCTTCCGCTCCTGTGCTAATCCCGGGTCCCCGGGATCAAGTCCCATGGTGAGGGGGGAGGGGCAGGGGGCTCCCTGCTCAGCCAAAGGGCGTGGGGGCTAGGCCAGGTACCTCGAATCCTAATGACAGGGTGGGCCTTTGAGAAGAATCCAAGAGGACAGTCCCTTCTTCATCAGAGCGCACCGCAAGGGCATGTCACGGGACATCGAGAGTGTGGTGAGGCTCCTCTTTAAGGAACGGATTTGTTGCCTCCTGGGAGAAAGCAGAGAGCGTTCCTGCAGGACATTCGGTCCAGGACTGCAGTTGCGATTTGGGATTTTCGACCACTTCTATTGGATCAGGGAAGGAATGTCTCTGAGAGCTTCCTCAGTGCTTGGCTTGGTCCTTGGAGCCATGGATACAGAGGTCAATACAACATCATCGCAACTGCCGCAGGGCTTTCAGTCTAGTAAGCAGAAGTGATGAGAGTGGGGGTGTGGTGAGTTCCTGGGAGGAAGTGGCCAGTGCTGCCTGGGGCATGACGTCAGCGGTTGTTGCAGTCTCTCACGGTGTTTTTGACCTCTCTTGGCCCAGGGACCCTAGACTGCGACCAGATTTCCGCTCCTCGGGACGCTGCCGGCCAACACCTGGGTTCCAAGGTGGCCCAAAGCAGCCGATACTTCCCAGGTCTCCGGAGGAAACTGCTGGTATCGGTAGCTCCCGCCTCTGTCTCGGCCAGCTGGAGAAATCGAGGCAAGTTCACAAAGTCTAATAGGGGCGTCCTTGCCCTAATGATCCGTGATGTTGTGCCTTTGTCTCTGAGAACTTCGGTGCTTTCAGACTTCAGTATTCTCTCTCCGTATAAAAATCATGTAAATAGGGGTGCCCGGGTGGCTCAGTCGTTGAGCCTCTGCCTTCAGTTCAGCTCTAGATCCCAGGTTCCTGGGATGGAACCCCACCTCGGGCTCCCTGCTCAGTGGGGAGCCTGCTTCCCCCTCACCCATTGGCCCTGCTTGTGTTCCCTCTGTCACTGTATCTCTCTCTGACAAATAATATAATTGAAGCCTTCCAGAAATGTGCATAGTGGCCAGATTGTAGATCACGTAACTAAAAACAACAAAGAGGCCTGGAAACGATTGCTGGGGTAAATTAAAGGCAATCTAAAGGAATAGAAGGACATCGATCCCATGCATAGATTAGAAGCCTCCAGATGATTGGAATACCAGATCAGTTTCGTTCGGACTCACCTGAGAGAAGACACATTGGGGGCAAATGTGCAAGCTAATTCTAAAAATGCATATGCACATCGAGGTACTGAGACTAGCAAGACGGCCATGAAGCCTTAAAGTGGAGAAATTCACTCAATGTCAAAGCTCACCACGAAGCTATGGTCATTAAAGCACTACGTTATGGTGTAAGTAATCACAATGTATATATATATGAACAAGAGAGAGTATTGAGTAAAAAATTTGCCCATACACATATACAATGTTTACACTTTTTTTTTTTTGATTATTTTTAAGTCCTCTCTACATCCAACATGGGGCTCAAACCCACAACTCTGCAAACAGATGTCGCTTGCTCCACCTATCGAGCCACCCAGGAACCCTGGGTGTTTGTTTGATTTTTAAAATAAAGCCACTGGTACCCTTGACCAGGATAACAAAAGACTTTCACTAAAAGTAACTGGAATGAATGAACATCTACTTAATAAGTTAACATTGAAACCCACTTAGCACTATATATCGATGGTAGTTGGAGAAGTAAAAGTAAAGGTTTTTTTTTTTTTTTTAAAGAATTTATTATTTATTTGTCGGAGAAAAAGAGAGAGAGTGAGCAATCACAGGCAGGGAGAGAGGCAGGCAGAGGGAGAAGCAGGCTTCCCCCTGAGCGGGGAGCTCGATATGTGACTCGATCTCAGGAGCCTGGGCTCATGACCCGAAGCGACGGCAGATACCCAACTGCCTGAGCCACCCAGGTGCCCCAAAGTATATTTTTCAAGCACAGTGTCTCACGTCAGTAGCCAGTGTTGACAACATGATGCTCTTAGCACGTTGCGATGGAATTTTTCCCGGA
>NW_022634933.1:0-2927 GCF_010015895.1 Lontra canadensis | reverse complement strand
GAGGAAGGGGCTGGGGTTTGTAGGGAAATAGAGAATCTCATCAGTTTCCGCAGGAATTGTGTCTGCGCTGCCCACCCTGTTCACCATGTTGTCAGGGTGGAATCAGGTTCCTGAAGCAAAGAAGGGCTGAGAAGGGGAGAGGGGAGGTGTTTGCACGGTGAAGGTTTGGAGAGGAGAGGGAAAGTGTCATTTAGTTTGAAATGGAGTCTCCCTGAAGCATTAATGCAGCCATTTTCATTTCTATTCAACTTGATGCTTTGAAGTGGTTTCCATTTCAGTTACCAGGACCGCTGTAGGAAGACCACTTCATATGTTCCAGTGAGAAACTATTCTGTATTTTTTAGAATGGGTAAAATAACAAAAAAGGCTAAAAGATCAGATTTCATGGAGAATGTTGAGGAAACCGAATTCTCCTATATTGCTGATGGTATTGTAAGGACCTATTTTATATTTTAGCAAGAGGCTTTCATTGAGGTTAAGCAAAAACCTTGTTGTTTAGCCCTTAAACTGTCCCTGCTCCCCTTCCCCAGGGGATACACTTAAAAACAAGTCCCGGAAACCAGCTCCAGGTCACAAAGCCCAGATACAGGGGTGAGTCAGGACAGGTGGAGACCTCCGGTCAGTGGGTGGGGGTTGCACACTGTCTCCCTGGTTACCAAGGAGTATGGGCCCCCGCCCTTTGGGAGCCTTTTTGGCACCAATCCTAATCAAGGTGTAATAGGCTGGTTCAACTGTCTACTAGGGTAAATTGTAATTTAATTGGTCACCTGGAATCACTGTGGAGTTTCCTGTGTGTGTTACAATCTCATTGGTCACCTGTGCATGGCCAGGCCCGACCACATGGCCTTTGCCCTTAAAAGCTAGACTGTGAAATGGAGAAGGGTCACACTCTCTTGTAAGAGGTGCGTCCCCGAACATTCGTTTAGATTCTTGATGCTTGGCACGAAATAAAGCTTTGCTTGACCTTCGCTTTGTATCAGTCTCGCTCCTTTAATCACAGACCCATTATTGGGGCATAACAGCATGGTAAAAGTACATTCAGTTTGGAATACTATTTTGGAGTTACATATGAAAAGAAACATTTACCTAATGAAGGGGAGCATTTTGTCCCCCTAAAATACATCTCTGATCTAAGGATTATATTAAGCTGGCATTTTAAAGGAAGGGTAAAGGGAAAGCTCTGAAACCCAGAATGTTTCCCTTTGTGAGAGACTTTGCATTGATAAGGGAAAACATCATTTGTAAGGGTGCCTCCCTCTGTGTGGCAGAAAGAGGGAGGAGGTGTCAGTCTCCAGACTGATCATTGGAAAGCCATGGAGCTAAATGTGGTCACAACCACAGCCTTGGTTTCCCTGCTTTGCGTGCTCTCCTTCCCAGCTGCTTCCCAATAGCATCACTGAGGAGGCCAAGAAAAACAAGGCTGTACCCACCTCGGGTCTAGCCCTGACATAAGTACAGCCATCTTGAAAAAGAAAAAGCTGACACCTGGCACCTCCTCTCCACCCGCTCCCTCTCCCCTCCATAGTATGTGTGAACAAATGGTTAACTTGGCAGAAATCACAATCCTGCAAGACCAGAGTCTCCCTCGGTTTACAAATGTCCTAGAGATTTACAACAAATAAAGTTAAGTTTCTTCTAAACCAAATCTCACTAACAAGGACGCTTGATAGGAGGAATGTGACATTCCCCCAGGAAACTCCCAGTTGTCTTCACGTTAGTGCCTCATTAGAGGGAAAATGGCCTTGGCTTGATAATAACCAGGCCTCCAATATCCTGACAGTCTTCTTTACCCTGATAGCTCTTCTGAACACCCCCTTTGTCCTCACCCACCGCTGAGTCCACCCCTACTCTGCCTTTAAAACTCTGACTGTAAACTGGTTCCGGGTCCAAGTCCCTACTCGGCTGTGTCGGGTATACTTGGGCCCAAGCTTAAGCTTGTCAAACCCTCGTGCGATTGCATCAGTGTCCTTGATGGTCTCTCAGATGCGAAAACTCGGGCATAACAATCACCTGTGCAGTTTCAAGAAGGCTCTTATCTGCTGCCCCTCCCCCTCAGAGTCTGTCCATCCATTTGGTGGAAACAACAGTGTAGTGTTACTTAAGGGCGGCAGGAGATCCTCAGTGAGGCCAGGGTATGGGGTTATGTCCTTATATCTTTAATTTTTTTTTTTTTTTTTAAGAGAGTGGAGAGCAGGCTTTGGTCCACGGGGAGGTAACCAGGTCTCTGCTGTGTGAGACTGGGAAGGTCAGGCCCATGCAGCGCCCAGTTCCTTTGCTGAAGCTGAATTTGTGGGCATTCCAGGGGAGGTGAGGCCCCCTGAAAGCTGAGAAGGAAAAGCCAAAAATTAGTCTCCCGGTAGGAGCTCATTTGAATAGCTCCTTACACAAAGGACTAGGAATTTGGGCCATTTCTGCATTTCAGTGTCCTGCCTTCAGGGAAGCAGTTTTGATAAGAGAAAATCTGTGTTCTCAGGAGGGTGACCCACCCAGCAGGGAATCCCAGTTCCGGCCCCAGACCCATTCTGGGTTTTCCCCCCTTTCCTGCCTGCCATGACCACAAGAATGGCACAGATGCGGAAGTAAAAGTGCTTAAACTCCCCTCTTTCTTTGTGCCCCGGGCTCAGACCCAGGGAGAACGGTCACCCTCCTCTGAGCCCGCTGGTGTTAAATAATCTCCGATCCCCAAGGTCTCCCAGGGCGGCAGAGTTCCTTGGCCATGATCCAGCCCGCTCCCAGAACAGATTTCCAGATGCACAGGCTCTGTTGGTGGTCTTAAGGCCATTTTCTCCTGATGCTGCTGTGATTTCTCTGGTATCTTGTGGGAAAGAAATCCAGAGGACGAAGGGAAAGGAGAAACGGCCAGTTCTCAGGTAAGCCTGGTGTCCCAGGAGAGCCCATGTCGTGTTTTCCTCCTGAAATTCCTCGCT
>NW_022634932.1:0-2927 GCF_010015895.1 Lontra canadensis | reverse complement strand
CAAGCAACAAGGGCAGGACAGTGTGATCTTCGGCAAATCATTCACCCAAAACTTTAACTGTGAAACCCACCCTCTGCTGAGCAGGACATGTGGACACAGAACCTCCCCTTGTCAGACCCTTCCTCCCGATGCAGGAACTGCCTATCCCCCGAGTCCAGCTCCAGCCACCTGCTCCAACAGGAAAGTCAGTCAGTGGCCCACCTGCTCCCACAGGCAACCAGGATCCTAATGTCTAGCACTACAGATTACTGCCTAGTCTAGAATTTCATATAGATGGACTTCAACAACATGTGTCCTTTTGCATCTGGATCCTTTCATTCAACATTGTAACTGAGGCTTGTCCACGCTGTTCCATGCATCAGGAGGCTGTTCTTGTTCATGGCTGTGTAATATTCCATCACACTTATATGTGTGCGTGTGTGTGTGCCTAGTGTGTGCACACATCTGTGTGTCTGTGTGTTGGTAGGAGGTTGTACCACCTTTCAAACATGTTCTAGCTCATCACTGAGTTCACAAATTGTCGGCACCTGCAGAATCAGCCCCATTGGGCCCCCCATCCCCCCCCCATCCTGTACTGCGTGTGGTCTGTGTGTGCTGTGGATCTCGCCCCATTGAGTCCGCGGGCAGCTCCCTCCGGAGCCCCGAGGCAGCAAGGAGAGGCCACAGGCCTCATACTGCGCAGCTGTCTCGGTTGGAAGTGGCAGCACTGGATTTGTGTCGTGTACCACTTGTGCAACTGCACTGTTGCAGAAGCTGGCCTGGGGGCTGGCCCCAGCCCAGAGCTGCCCTCTGGGAATTCCAGCCCAACCTTGGTACCAAGCCTCAGCCGGGAGCGAGAATGGCCCCAGGCCTTAGCAATGATCTCAGCATTGATCCAGGAAGGCAAACAAAGAGCTCTCCAGCCCCTGGGCCGGCCCAACTCTCTGCGACATATGAAAGCATCACTACTTGAAGTGAGACTGCAGACAGGACCCAAGGAGGGGCTACAGCTGGCAGGGTCGGGGAGGATGGAACCAGGTGCCAGGTCACTGATCTGTTCCTTTTTGTCCAGCCAAACTCTCTGCCTGCTGGAACCTCCTACCCACATGCCTCAGGGGGCCCATGGGGGTCAGGGAGCCCAGTGCCCCCAGACCCAGAGCTGGGGGACTCACACAACTTGCCCAGGCAAAGAAGAGCAGGAGGGGCCTGGAGGCCAGAGAGGACACCAGCAGTCATCCAAGAAACAATGATGGAGGCCTGGAGCAGGAGCAGCAGCGGGACAGAGAAACAGATTTGGAATAAACAAGTGGTAGAGCTGAAAAAGGTAAGCATGTGATGCTAGAGCATGGCGTGAGGAGAGGAAAAGGGGCATCAAAAATCTGGCTTGAGCCAGAAGACAGGCTGCTCGCTCACTCCTCTGCTCCTTGAACTCAGTTCCTCATCTGCACCACATTTCTGGGGTGCTGTGTCGGTGTCCTTTTGAGCTCCTCGACCCTGACTTCCCTGTGTGCGTCCAACATGTGGGTTAATAAACTTCTGTCTGCTTTGCTTTCTGTACTCGTCTCTTGTCCATCTCACCTGCAGAGCAGCAGGTAGAGAACCTAAGAGGACAGAAGGAAGAAGATGTTTCCTTCCTCTCCTGCATCACTGATGGGCATCTCCGTAGGGAACCCCAGGCCCACAAATCCCTACCTGGAAGGGGGATGACAGCCCAGGGTAGGGATTTCACTCCCAGACCTCTGGGGCTCCATCTCCCTGTCACTACAGGTATCTCCCCAGATAAGGAAGAGCCATTCTCAGAGTGGGGTCCCCACAGCAGCATAGCCCCAACTGGGAACTTGGAGACGTGTTTGGCCTGTCCCAGGCCTGCCTCGGCAGAAGGTGAGGCTTCTGATGCACCTGCCACTTGCAGCCCACTGCCTGCCTTTGGCGGGCCCTCCGGCTGAGACTGGTTACTGCATTTCTTAACGATGGGGGAAGGAATCAAAAGAGGAGTCGTATTTCATGTCATGGGAAAATACTATGAAATTCAAATATCAGTGTCCATAAATGAGGTTTTATTGGAACACACTCCCAATAGCTAATGGATTTTATTGGAAGCCATTAGTGTATAGGCCATCTCCGGCAGCTTTTGTCCCACGGCCACAGCACCAGCAGCTACGACAGAGACCTCACAGCCTGCACATTTCTGAAATATTTACTCGCACATCCTTTGCAGACAGAGTTTGCCTTCCCTGCCTCCCAGCAGCAAGCCAGTCCCCAAACGGAAACTGCAGGGCCCTGAGCTGGGGCCTGTGAATTAAATGAAGGCTGCGTGCACTTGGATGTGAAGACTTTACATTTCCACATTGCTTGACCTCCAAGAGAAAGTTAGCCTTCCCTTCCTTTTATGATGGAGGCCACCAAGGGCGGCCATTGCACCACCCTCGGAATGGGGCTCATTGCCCCGCCTCTCGGTGCTGCTGGGAGCTCATCCCCCAGGGAAGATGGCAGCAGGGAAGCCACCTGGGCATGGGTGGGGATGCTCTCGGTCAGGGGCGGTTGGGGAGGAAACAGCTGCTAACAGACTAGCATGTATTCACTCATACGGTGATGACTGTTTGTCAAGGAAATGGGTTTCCAATGCAACCTTATGTGTTTTATCGTGCATTTCAAAATTTTACTTGATAAAATTTGTTTTTATAGCACAGAAGACTATAAAAGCCTGGGTGCTGCAGGTCCCTACACCCCAAGGCTGGAGATCTGCTGCTGCAGGTGTCGCGGCCGGCATGACAAATCGACCAGGAACGTTAGGGTAAGAGGATGGTGAAAAGAAATTAAGAGACAAAGATATGGGGGCAGGAGGAGCACTGAGGAGGATGTCCAACAGTACTAAGTTTATTCAAAGCATTAAGGCCATATATATAGTGATAGGAGAAGCAATACACCTGTGTCTAGTTAAACAACCA
>NW_022634931.1:0-2935 GCF_010015895.1 Lontra canadensis | reverse complement strand
TCCATGTCCACAAGAGAGGATGTCTTCAGGCCTAGTGACAGGGATTTCAATGCCAACACGATCCGACAGTGCACAGCTGTAGAGGGTCTGATGGGGAAAGTCCGTACTGAGGACAAAATGCCCGGAGGTCTGTCTGGATGTGCGGCGGCAGGTGAGCGGGCTACACGGCTGCGCGTCCCTGGGGCCCCAGGGGAGACCCAGGCGCTGGCCTAGAGAGAGAGCCGGCGGACATCCTTCCCGGCCCTCCCCGCAGAGGCTGAGCCGGGCTGCGGCTGTTGAGCGCCCAGCGGCCCTGAGCCCGGTCCCACCCGCAGGCGACCCCGGATCCCGGGGCCCTCACGGGGGGACCTCCCCGCTCCCCGGGGGCCCGAGGACCCCAGGGACCCCCCGACACTTCCCCAGCCGTGCGGGCTGCGGGCGGAGCCGCAGGAGCAAGAGGGTCCCTCGGGAGAGGCCGGCGGTGGGACTCCAGGCCGGCCAGCGTCTGCCTCAGGCGGTCATGTTCTCTGCTCAGCTCCCAGAACTTCCTCTCGCTGGACACAGCGGCCTCCCAGCCTCTGGCGGCTCTGTTGTGCTGGAAGAGGACCAGCTCGCGGCAGTGGGAGCTGTGTCTCTGCAGCTCGCGGCGCACGTCTCGGGCCATCTCCTGGCGGAGGCTGCGCAAGCGGCCCGTGAGCTCCAGGTCCCCACGCAGCCGGGCCAGTTGGCTCCGCAGGGCCTCGCGCTGAGCCGCCCCTCGGAACAGGGCTTTGTGCAGGCGCAGGGCGCGTTGGTCCTGCTCGTCCAGTCGCTCCTGCAGGCTCCGCCTCCGCTGCTGAAGGTCACGGTCCAGCTGGGCATGTTCGCGCTGCAGAGCCGCCTCCCGGGTGTGCAGACGGTGGATGTGTCCGGCCAGCTCGGCGATCTCTCGCCTTTCTGCCTCCAGGCGTGTGGCTCTGTCCTGTGGACCCGCTTCGGGCCTTGGAGGGGACACAGGGAAGCCAGCGTCCTCGGGGACAGCCTGCGGCTCAAGGGCTGCCCGGCGGGCGGGGTGGTCGCCATCGCGGGCTCCGCTCTTTGGCGGGACTCCGCGGGTCCCAGCACGGGTGTCACCTGCTGGGAGGTCGGGCGGGGGACCGGCCTGCAGCCCGGGTCCTGCCCTGGATGGTGACCTCTGGTCCTTCTTCAGGACGTCGGCAGGGCCCCAGAGGACCAGCCTGCTCAGCTGGTGACTCATGGCTGCCAAGCACAAGGTCTGTAAGGAGGGAGGACTGGCCAGCATCCCGGGTGGCCCGCGGCCATCCTGGGCTTGGGTGGTCGGGCCCGTATCCTGGTGGCCCGCTCCGCAGACTTGGGGGCGGGCAGAGCACCTTTGTCCCGGCGCCTTCACTCTTCTCGGAGGGAGTCGTCTCCTCAGCAGGAAAAGGAGCAGCACGGTCCCTAGCAGCACCGCCCAGGGCCACCCAGGGATACGTGTCCAGCTTCTGGACGTCAGCAGCAGCGCCTCCCACACGTGCTCCAGGACCACCTGGCACGTGGATCCGCTGGCCGAAGGAGGGGCCTCCATGGCTGCGTCGGGCTCCACAGCTACGCCTCCGAGTGCCAGCATCTGGGGCCCCAAATGGCCACTCAGAACCCTGTGGAGAGTTCCGTGTCTGTTGCCAACCTGTGCGTGGCAACCAGGTCAGAGCAGTTGGCATGGGGGAGGGGAGGCCAGCCATGTTCTAGGCAGGAGTTCCTCCTGACTTTGCTGTCCAGGACCAAGTTATGTCAATCACAGAAGCCCTGGGCTCGTGGGAAGGGCGCATCCCTTCCTGGGCTCAGCCCCTCCAGGCCCACCTGGCCCCCCAGCCAACATAGGGACTCGAGGCAGGGTCGGGTCCCTTTGCTCCGTGCCCACCAGACAAGTCAGGGCAGACAGAGTGTGAAGGCCTCCTCCCCCGCCGAAGCCCATTCTCCTGATCTGCCGCTTGCTTCTGCTGCAGCCACTCTGGTCCTGTCCTCGGAGGCCCAGATGGCCAAGGGGGGCATGTGGCCCCATTGCTGGGACAGCCCCCCACTGGGCTCAGCAGATGCCACTCCCCTGTCCTACCTCCAGACCCAGGGATGGGACCGCTTCCTCCTGTGTCTGGAGCCTAGGAGCCCCCTCCTCGGTCCTGCCCTCCTCCCTGCTACAGCTGGGGACTGTCCCTGGCCTCCTTCTCCTCTGTACCCCGTGGGACAGTGCTCCTTCCTGCCACCTTCCCTGCTCCCTCAGGGCACCCTGCTCTCTGGGAAGAAGATCAAGGAGGCTTTCTTCTCCTTACACAGGGCACACACATGTCTGGTTTTTTTTCCCAATAATTTATTTATCTGTAAGCAAATTTTTACAATTTCAATTCTATTTATACACTTTCAGGTCCTCACAAAACAACTACAATAGTTTAGATTCGGCATCAGGGGGTGTGAGCGTGTGCAGGTGCCATCATGCATGGTGGGGTCGGGGTGTCTGTCTGCCATCTGGATCTTGGTGTTTTGAAAGCTTAAATTTTATAAATGATAAAAAACAAACAGGATCTTCAACAAAACAACAAAGATTAAGAAAAAAAAATCATAGAACAAGAAGAAATGGTTATAAATTCTTAAGTTTCCCTATTTATAGAATACTATGAATTTAAGATTAAAACATGGATTCAGGACTAAAATTTGAATTTAGGACAGAACTATGAGGTTAGGACTAAAGTTTGCATTTAGGACTATACTACATATTTTATACAGTTTGAGAAGGATGTTGTTATAAGTTTTTTTTTTTTTTCTATCTCTCTTTTTTTTTAAAGAATCACATTTTATTCAGATAAATACTGACTAACATCTGTAGATTTGTAACATCAGTCTTAGCACACAAAAATGGTCTTCTTTGGAGTCTCTGTTCCATGTCCACAAGAGAGGATGTCTTCAGGCCTAGTGACAGGGATTT
>NW_022634930.1:0-2936 GCF_010015895.1 Lontra canadensis | reverse complement strand
AAAAAAATAACAGAGGGAGGGGCAAGATGGCAGAGAAGTAGGAGACCATGTTTCGACTGGTCCACTAAAGAGAGGTAAATATCTACCAGAACACTCTGAACACCAATGAAATCAGCCTGGGATGTGAGACTATACACCTCTGGATCTCTATGGGAGGCAGAAGACATCAGTGGAGAAGGTGCACCTTGCCTCAATAGTAGTTGATATATTCAGCTATACATCCCCTCAACCACCTCTTATCAAAATGGCTAGGAGGGGGAACACCCAACAGAGGAAAAATTCAAAGAACACAGAACTATTGGATATGGACATAAACAGTATGTTAGAAGGGAATTCAGGATAACAATTATCCAGGCAATGGCTAGGTTCGAGAAAACCATTGGTGACAACATAGAATCTCTAAGGGTGGAAGTCAGAGCTGACGGGGCAGAAGTTAAAAATGCTATCAATGAAATCCAATCTCATCTAAATATTCTAACAGCTAGGGCAACCATGTCAGAAGATAGAATTGGTGATGTAAAAGACAAAGTGATAGAAAAGAAGGATCAGGAGGAGGCTTGGAACAAACAGCTTAGAAGCCATGAAAACAGAATTAGAGAAATGAATGACATCATGAAGCATTCCAATGTCAGAATTATTGGGATCCCTGAGGGGGCAGAGAAAGAGAGAAGCCTAGAAGATATAGTTGAACAAATTCTGGATGAAAATTTCCACAATCTTGGGAATGGAATAAATGCACGTGTCCTAGAGGCAGAAAGGAAACCCCTCCAGATCAATGAGGGTAGAAAGACCTCCAGACACTTAATTGTGAAATTCACAGATCACATTTTTAGACAAGAGTTCCTAAGCGCAGCTAGGGAGAAGATATTCCTTAACTACAGAGGAAGGCTCTTCAGAATAATGTCAGACCTGTCCACAGAAACCTGGCAAGCCAAAAAAGGGCTGGCAAGACATATTCAGGGCAATAAACAAGAAGAAAATGCAGCCAAGAATACTTTATTCAGCAAGGCTGACATTCACAATGAATGCAGAGATAAAGGGCTTCCAAGACTGGCAAGGTTTAAAAGAGTATGTGACCACCTGGGGGCGCCTGGGTGGCTCAGTGGGTTAAGCTGCTGCCTTCGGCTCAGGTCATGATCCTAGGGTCCTGGGATCGAGCCCCGCATCGGGCTCTCTGCTCCGCGTGGAGCCTGCTTCCTCCTCTCTCTCTGCCTGCCTCTCTGCCTACTTGTGATCTCTGTCTGTCAAATAAATAAATAAAAAATCTTTAAAAAAAAAAAAAAACTGTTCTCATAGGTCCGTGAGAGAGTAGGGAGCCTGCTCCAAAATGTCAATCTGCTCAATACTTCTTTGGGGCGCCTGGGTGGCTCAGTGGGTTAAGCCGCTGCCTTCGGCTCGGGTCATGATCTCAGGGTCCTGGGATCGAGCCCCGCATCGGGCTCTCTGCTCAGCAGGGAGCCTGCTTCTCTCTCTCTCTCTCTCTCTGCCTGCCTCTGTGTCTGCTTGTGATCTCTCTCTGTCAAATAAATAAATAAAATATTAAAAAAAAAAAAAAGAGTATGTGACCACCAAGCTGACACTACAAGAAATATTAAGGGTGGTTCTATAAAAGAAGAAAAACCCACGAGTGACATAGAACAAAAAATTTACAGAGAAATCTATAGAAACAAGGACATCACAGGCAACATGATGTCAATAAAAACATATCTTTCAATAATCACTCTCAACACGAATGGCCTAAATGCTCCCATAAAACAGCACAGGAGTGTGGACTCGATAAAACGACAGACAAGTCCATATGCTGTCAACAAGAGAAGCATTTGGAATCTAAAGATACATCCAGACTGAAAGTGAAGGGATGGAGAAGCATCTTTCATGCCAACGGGTCTCAAGAGAAAGCTGGGGTAATGGTTCTCATATCAGGAAAATCAGATTTTAAGCTAAAGGCTGTAGTCAGAGATACAGAAGGACACTGCATCATTCTAAAAGGGTCTATCTACCAAGAAGATCTAACAATTGTAAATATTTATAGCCCCAATATGAGAGCAGCTAACTACATAAGACAACTGTTAATCAAGATAAATAGTTATATTGGTATGAATATGTGAATAATAGGGGATTTAACATGCAACTCTCAGTAATAGACAGATCATCCAAGCAGAAAATGAGTAAACAAACAAGAGCTTTGAATGCACACTGGAACAGATGGACTTCATAGATATATACAGAACATTCCACCCTAAAACAACAGAATACTCATTCTTGTGAATGCACCTGGAACTTTCTCCAGAATAGACTGCATAATGGGTCACAGATCAGGACTCAACCCATATCAAAAGATTGAGATTATCCCCTGCATATTCTCGGACCACAATGCTTTGAAACTGGAGTGTAACCACAAGAAAAAGATTGGAAGGAATTCAAACATTTGGAAGCTAAAGACCACCCTGCTTAAGAATGTTTGGATCAACCAGGAAATCAAAGAAGAACTTAAACAATTCATGAAAGCCAATGAGAATGAAGACATCTTGGTCCAAAACCTATGGGATACAGCAAAGGCGGTCCTAAGGGGAAAATACATAGCCATCCATGCCTCACTCCAAAAACCATGAAAAATCCAGAACACATCAGCTTTCTTTACACCTTAAAGAACTGGAAAATCAACAACAAATTAAGCCAACCCTATGTACAAGAAGTGAAATAATCAAGATTAGAACAGAGATCAAGGAGATGGAAAATAGAGATACATTAGAATGCATCAACAAAAGTAGAAGCTGTTTCCTTGAAAGAATCAATAAGATAGATAAACCATTGGTGAAACTAACCCAAAAGAAAACAGGGAGGACCCAAATTAATAAAATTATAAATGAAAAGGGAGAGATCACGACAAACACCAAGGAAATAGAAACAACCATCAGAAACTTTAAAAAAACAGT
>NW_022634929.1:0-2940 GCF_010015895.1 Lontra canadensis | reverse complement strand
AAGAACCCCAAATGTAAGATTTATATACTGTCAGGACAAACACAAAAACACAGAAACTCTGGTGGAAGAAAAAGATAAATTCTCACTGTGGGCGAGGAAGTTTGTTTTGATTCTTCCTGGATGTATCTTGATATCTTTGTTAAAGGAGTCAACTTACCTAAGATAAAGGGGGATTAAAAATTGGTTTACCTATAGGGGTAGTATTGATTGGGGAAAGGGGATTACTTTGAAGTTTAACTCTATGTGAATATTAGAAAATAAAAATAAAAAAGGAATAAACTAGACTAAACTAAACTAAAATTTAAAAAAAGATATTTATAAAATAGAAATGCAAAAGAAAAACACAGGTGTATGTATCCAAAAGTTCAGGTTAGAGGTTTATTATGGAATTTGATGTACTGGCCAGCTCACTGTGATGGTAAATAGGTTAAAAAATTATCCATATTAAAAAAATGAGCCAGAATAGTGGGTACAAATTAAAAATAAAAGTTGTCCTATGAAGTAGTGGGTGTTGTTCTCTTGTAGTCTTTTTTTTTTTTCTTTCCTTGTTGGTTTTCTGGGGGAGGGGCCTGCCACGTGGGTTTTCAGTCAATGATGTTCCCTGAGTTATGTCCTCCCGCCCCCTTCAAGGGGGTGGGCTCTGAGGAAACCGTTTTTTTCAGGCTTTTGTTCTCTGGAGGTTTTTATGTTTTTTCACTTTTTTTTTTCTCTCTCGCCTTGACCACTTTTAATGTTTTTTGTAGGTTTAGAGGAAAGCAAACTGCACCTCCCTCTCAGAGAGAAGCCTCAGTCTGGCTGCAGAGCCTATATAAACTCCCCCTTGGCCACTGGCAGAGCAGGTTCCAAGTCGCGGTCCCCGGGGATGCAGGATCTTCTGCTTGTACCCAAAACCATGGCAGCAGCGGCTTTCTGGGAAGCTCCAGACCGCCAGAGAGATTCCAAGCAGCGATGGCACACTGAGATTTTCCCGCTGGCCCAGGCTGGGAGTGCCTGGTCTTTCTGGGTCTAAGATAGCCCGGCTTGTGCACACCTCTCTCAGGGGAGGCTGTGGGTCGTGCGCAGGTCTCAGGCTCTGAGAGCGGGCCACAGGTCCGAGAGCTCTAGGCTGGGCCTTCGCGCACCTCTCTCAGGGGAGAGTTTGGGGCGCGTGTCTCACGCTCTGAAACAATGGCATGGGTCTAAGAGCACTGGGGTTGCCTTTGCGCACCTCTCTCAGGGGAGGGTGAGAGGCGCACGCATCTTAGTCTCTGCAGCAGGGACTGCGCATTCTGCCATCTGGCATGGCTCCCAGCCCCTCATGGGAGCCGGACACCATGCAGCTCAGGGACCATGACCTGGTTTCTCCGCCGCACTCTCTCTGGCTCAGCGCCAGGGGAGGCTGTCCTGGGTCCGGGGACTTAAGCCCCTGTCCCTAGCTACCCGGATTCCCACAATTTCCCCCCACGATCCTTTGCTCTTTTGGAGTGCTTTCAACCAGTCTCCAAGTTAATGCTGGTCCCCAGATGCAGGGCACTCTCGTATTAGGGGTATTACTTTCCATCCGGTCACCTCTGGTGGCTCCCTCCCCCTTTTGTTTATCTTCTGATATCAGTCCGACATTCCCACTCCGCTTTACCTGCCCACTGGCATCTTCTGCCCCTGTAGAGATCCAGACGTGTATAATTCTGATCTCAGGCTGATTTCATGGGTGATCAGAGTTCTTTGGTAAGTAATCAGCTCATTTTAGGGTACAGGTTGAATAGTCGCCTCCTCCTACTTCCCCGCCATCTTGTCTCTCCCCAGAATACTCATTCTCCTCAAGTGCACATGGAACCTTCTCCAGAATAGATCACATACTGGGTCACAAATCAGGACTCAACCGATACCAAAAGACTGAGATTATTCCCTGCACATTCTCAGATCATAATGCTTTAAAACTGGAGCTCATTCACAAGGAAAAGTTTGGAAGAAACTCAAACACATGGAAGCTAAAGACCACCTTGCTTAAGAATGCTTGGATCATGCCATGATCTCACAATTTCACTTCCTTTTTTTGCGCTTCCCTTACTATAGGGTGCTTTTATATACTGAGTAAATTAAATGCCACGCAACTTCTAATATTTATGAAAAAAATTTATATTAATAAGCCACGTTTTCAGAATATTTGGTTTTTGAACGTGTTATCACATCACTGCTCTTGGGCACTTGTGGAAAAGATACACGCTGGGGTAAGGACCTGTTGAGCTCCTGAGACCAATGCAACATCTTGGCAAAAGTAGAGATCCCTGGCCCACTCATTACAGGTATCTAAAGGAAGATCGTCTGTAATGGCGTTCTGGTATCCATGTTCGCCAAGTCTGCAGACACCGCCTCCTCTCTGGGCCGACTGCATCCCTTCTTTCCCGGGCTCTCCTTTGCCACGGCCTCTCCAGGATGCCCAAGTCCTCTCCCGCGTGGGCCCTCGTCCTCCTCGCACCCTGTCAGTTCGGCCGCTGCTGCCTCCAGCGCGTCCAACAACAGGAACATATCCTCCGTGGACTCGTACACATTGGTGAAGGCACCATGGCCCACATGCCCATAAAGCGGTGTGGGGAAGCTCGGAGCTGCATGTTTTTCTCGTTTAGTGCTCTGAATATATCATGCCAGTTCTTTCTGGCCTGCCATGTCTCTATGGATAGGTCTGCTGCCATCTAATATTTTTACCCTTGTATGTTACAGACTTCTTTTCCCAGGCTGCTTTCAGGATTTTCTCTTTGTCGCTAAGACTTGTAAATTTTACTATTAGGTGACAGGGTGTGGACCTATTCTTTTTGATTTTGAAGGGTCTCTCTGCACCTCCTGGATTTTGATGTTTGTTCCTTTTGCCATATAAGGGAAATTCTCTACAATAATTCTCTCCAATATACCTCTGCTCCCCTCTTTCTTCTGGAATCTCAATTATTCTAATGTTGTTTTGTCTTA
>NW_022634928.1:0-2941 GCF_010015895.1 Lontra canadensis | reverse complement strand
ATTCATCCTTTGAAGGGCATTTTGGTTCTTTCCACAGTTTGGTGACCGTGGCCATTGCTGCTATGAACATTGGGGTACAGATGGCCCTTCTTTTCACTACATCTGTTTTTTGGGGGTAAATACCCAGTAGTGCAATTGCAGGGTCATAAGGAAGCTCTATTTTTAATTTCTTGAGGAATCTCCACACTGTTCTCCAAAGTGGCTGCACCAACTTGCATTCCCACCACCAGTGTAAGAGGGTCCCCCTTTCTCCACATCCTCTCCAACACACACTGTTTCCTGTCTTGCTAATTTTGGCCATTCTAACTGGTATACGGTGGTATCTCAGTGTGGTTTTAATTTGAATCTCCCTGATGGCTAGTGATGAGGAACATTTTTTCACGTGTCTGACAGCCATTTGTATGTCTTCTCAACTTTTAATAAATTTATTTTTCATGGATCACTCATTTATTTTTTTTTAATTTTTATTTAAATTCTGGTTAGTTAACATCAGTGTAATATCAGTTTCGGCTGTACAATATAGTGACTCAACAGTTTCATACAACACCTGTTGCTCATCACAGCAAATGAGCACCTTTTTTTAACTAGTTAATAATTATTTTTGCAAAAGTTCTGTGAAACTAACCAGGGTGAGGTTTAATAATTTTTGGAGTCATCTGGGGCATCTGTCTTACTTATTTCCAGGAATAATATCAGAAAAAATCCTAGTAAAGTAGCAAATTAGTGTATTTTATATGCAGGTAAATAAGGAACCATTCAGTCTTTTCCATGGTTGACAAATGGACATGTATACTTCTCATATTTTCTTATTTTTACTCTACTTTCACAGGCCAATGGAAACTAAAATCTTGGTTTATTATGAATAAAAAAATGATCCCTTCCTCTTGAAATGTGAAAAAGAAGAAAATATTGGGAATAATCATCCCATCTCATCCTCAAGAGCCAATAGGAATTCTACTGCCAGTGAGCATTTTGTCCTGAAGATACTGACATTTCTCTTAAGACACTATAACACTTCTATTACAGTAAAACTCTGGCTGTGCTAGTCAGCCATGAACCGGATCATTAACTGTGATGACTGGTCTCCTTGAATAAAAACTATGGTTTATTTTGTCCCAGGGTGAAGTAATTGGGAGTGCTCAGTGTCTGCCACATATGTCAGAATCAAGATTATTTTTTAAAAAAATGTGTCTGGATTTTTGATTCTTATTGAAGTCCAAACATAATTAGTGAAAAAGTTGCTTCTGTGAACTGAGGTCCAGCAAAAGAGATCATGCTAGGCAAAATGTGGAGGGAGTTTCAGTTTGGTCAGCTGGTATGACCAATAGGAAATATAGTAATTGAATTCTACCCTGATTGCATATATTAACAGTACTGAATTATACAAGGATCTTTCAATTTCTAATTTAGGAACAACATGGCAACTCTTTGAGTGCTGGGCTGGCAGCCTCTATACATTCGTTAATAACCAAACCCTGGAGAACCAACATGTGAGGAGACAGACAAATAATAAATGATTATGCCTACCTTTGAGCCATTCACACATTTCTCTTACAAGCCAAAATCTTTAGAGAGAAGAGCAATTGACAGATCGACTAGATCATCAAGGTAAAGGATATGAGTCTTTACTTATTTATCTCTTAAGTAAAAGAAATACGGAAGTTGAAGAGTAATTTCCATTTGTCAAAACATTTTAATTTCCTTGCTGATAAGGTCACAAGAATTAGATTATTCTTTTTCCCCCTGTCTCCCAATCAGAAATGTTCTAGACATTTGAGCTATGGACTCAAGTAGACGCTGCACTAAACATTTTTAATTATAAAATGTTTGCATTTTCAATCTTGGTGTTTTGGGTAGATTTTATTGCCTAATATTCATATTTTGTTAGTGAATTTCATATTTAGTGTTGAAAGGGAGATCCTAGTTTTAATGCCCAGTGCTGATGGAGGCCATTTGGGGAAACTTTGAAAAAAAGGTCTTGTGATCTTCAACACTACCCTGTTTCAATTAGTGAACGTATTTTTTCTTGTTATTTAGAGAGTCAGGTGAATATATATGGTTTATTTTTTATAACTTGTTGCTAGTAAACTTTCAATTATAGTGGTTTTGTTTGTCAACTTTCCTAATTTCCCAGTATATTTTATAGATTATAAGTGATAATTGAAATTGGCGATAAAATTTCTACCACTGCTCCAATGAACTGCTGATTTTGTCATTGTTACTAGTTCTCTTCTATGAGAATAAGCAGAACAGTGTACTCCAGAATAACTTTACAATTTTTAATTAAATTTAGTATTTATTATAATTTAGGTTATTTCTTGTTTATTGTTGGCAAACAAGATTACAGATTAACTTTAAAGAGTCTCTTAATCCAAAAATGTGAAGCCTATTTTTTCTGGGTTATCTGAGGCTTCTGTGTATATTTCCCCCAAGATTTATATGCTTTCTCTTTTAAATTACATCAGAAGGGCCTACTTGAAAAATAGTATTATGATATAGTTATGCATAGTAAACCTCTTGTGTTATGAATGATACCAGTGGACATGTATACTTCTCATCTTTCCATAATTTTATTCTATGCTAACTTCAGCATGGGTATAGAACTTGGTTTCATATAAAAGCTTTTGTTTCTTTTCCTTTTTTTTATGTACAGCTTTTATTAAATTTCTTTTCAGCATAACAGAATTCATTGTTTTTGCACCACACCCAGTGCTCCATACAATATGTGCCCTCCATAATACCCACCACCTGGCTCCCCCAACCTTACACCTCCTGCCCCTTCAAAACCTTCAGATTGTTTTTCAGAGTCCATAGTCTCTCATGGTTCACCTCCCCTTCCAATTTCCTTCAACTCCCTTCTCCTCTCCATCTCCCCATGTCCTCCGTGTTATCCCTTATGCTCCACAAATAAGTGAAACCATATGATACTTGACTCTCTCTG
>NW_022634927.1:0-2941 GCF_010015895.1 Lontra canadensis | reverse complement strand
TGGAGTGCCACTTCCTGACAGTGCACAGGAAAAGAATGAGGCACAAACAAGTCAGCTGCAAGAGAAAGGGAGCAGGGGACAATAGTAGAAAAGACTGTCACCCTGAACAACTCCTTAGTCCCATATGTATTAGATATAGCCAGTAATCAACAAAGTTGCTGAAGAAGGCAACACATTAATCATATGTCTTGTAGATAAACAAGATGAAAGGCAAAATATATTCTGATTAAGCAGTACAGAGTTTATAGTTAAGCAAGCACATTTAAAGGGATCATTTAATTAGCCACTGGTGCTCTCCAGGAAAGGAGAGATAATGGAGAAATGAAGCAGGTGGTGTTCCGCCCTGAGCTGGACATCCCCAGCTTCTCAGCTTCAAGGATGTATATCGTCCTCTCCCCCACAGGCCTGTTGCCAGTGTATGTTTTTCTTAAGGCTATATCTAAACATGCTTGGTAACTAGTATAATTTCTCATGAGTTATATTTTAAGTAATATATTGTTCTGAAGAACAGTTACAATGGAGCATAAGGAATAACATGAAGGACATTAGGAAAAGGAAAGGAAAATGAGCTGGGGGAAATCAAAGGGGGAGACGAACCATGAGAGACTGTGGACTCTGAGAAACAAACTGAGGGTTTGGGAGGGGAGGAGGTTGGGGGGTGGGTGAGTCTGGTGGTGGGTATTAAGGAGGGCACGTATTGCATGGAGCAGTAGGTGTGGTGCATAAACAATGAATCTTACAACAATGAAAAAATTAAATTAAATTAAATTAAAAAAAACCAGTGACCTATGGTCCAATGTGATCCTGATTTCCTCCTTCATTCATTCATCACGCAGTAAGAATTTACTGGGCATCATCAAAGGCACAGCCTTCTGTCCCAGACTTCAGAAGCCTAAAGACACAGGTTGCTTTGTTGCATCTTCAAAGACTCCTTGGTTGGGGTGTCTGGGTAGCAGATGAATGTGAAAAATATTGACTGGGTAATAAACGTTGACCATGTCAGCACAACTAAGACTTGAGTTCATTCTCGGCAGACAGTTCTGCATTCTGCTTTCCTTACTTTCCTCTAAGCTCTACCCACATCCTAAATAATTCTCCATGAGCATCATTCTCAATGACTGCTAGATCTAGCCATGTGGTGTGCTCTATACTTGCTCACAAAAACTGCCCTGCATAGGGAGGTTTGCATTTATACCAATATGTGGGGTTGATACCTGAAATACAGTCTTGCTCCCGGGGAACACTGGATCAAATAGAACAAACATGAAATGTCCCCTGCAAAGTTTGGCAGCTACCACGTGTGGGCTGGAAGGTGGTTTTCAACAAATCCTTCACAGCAAGGTCTCTGGGGCTACAACCCTAGGGTGAATGCTGGCTCCAACTCCTACCAGGAATGTGACACTGGGCAGGGTCGCTAAGCTCTTTGTGCCTTACTTGTGTCATGAGGACTATGGGATTAATTAATTAATTAATTAATTATCTATCTATTTATTTATTTATTTTACATTCAAGTTATTTAACATAAAGTGGATATCATTTTCAAGAGTAGACTTTAGTGATTTATCACTTACATATTACACTCAGTCCTCATCACAACAGGTATCCTCCTTAATGCCCATTACCCATTTATCCCTTCTCCACACCCACCTCCCCTCCATCAAACCTCAGTTTGTTTTCTGTAGTTTAGAGTTGCTTACGGTTTGCCTCCCTCTCTGTTTTTATTTCATTTTATTTTTCCTTCCCATTCCCTATGTTCATCTGTTTTGTTTCTTAAGTTCCACGTATGAGTGAAATCTTACAGTATTTATCTTTCACTAACAGACTTATTTCGCTTAGCATAATACCCTGAAGTTTCATCCACATCCTTGCAAATGGCAAGACTTCATTCTTTTGGATGGCTGAAATATATATATATATACCAATTCATTATCCATTCATCTGCTGACGGATATCTAGGATCTTTCCACATTTTGGCTTTTGTACATTGCTGCTATAAGCAGCAGGTTTGTATTTGGGGTACATGAGCTCCTTCACATCACTATTTTTGTTTCCTTGGATAAATATCTAATAGTGCAAATGCTGGGTTGTAGGGTGGCTGTATTTTTGCCTTTCTGAGGAACCTCCATACTGTTTTCCACAGTGGTTGCACCAGTTTGTATTCCCACCAAGAGTGCAAGAGGGTTCCCCTCTCTCAGCAGCCTCACCAAAACTTGTTGTTTCCTGAGTTGTTTTTTTAGCCACTCTGACTGGTGTGAGGTAGTATCACATTGTGGTTTTGATTTGTGTTTCCCTGAGGATGAGTGATGTTGAGCACCTTTTCATGTGTCTGTTGGCCATTTGTATGTCCTCTTTGGAGAAATACCTGCTCATGTCTTCTGTCCATTGCTTGGCTGGATTTTTTGATTTATGGGTGTAGACTTTGGGAAGTTCTTTATAGACTTTGGATAGTAGCCCTTTATTTGATAAGACAGTGGCAAATATCTTCTCTCATTCTATTGATGGTCTTTTAGTTTTGTTTATTGTATTCTTCTCTGTGCAGAGGATTTATCTTGATGGGGTCCAATAGGTAGAATTTTGGTTTTTCTTCCTGTTGCATCTGGGGATGTGTCTAGGAAGAAGTTGATGTGGCTGAGGTCAAAAAGGTTGCTGCCTGTTTTCTCTTCTAGGAAAGTGATGGTTTCTTGTCTTACCTTAAGTGCTTCATCCATTTTGAATTTTCCTTTTGTGTGTGGTGTAAGAAAGTGGTCCAGTTTCATTCTTCTGCATGTCACTGTCCAGTTTTCCCAACATCATTTGTTGAAGAGACTGTCTTTTTCCCATGGATAGTCTTTTCTGCTTTGTCAACCAGTTCGTCACATAGTTGTGGGTTTATTTCTGGGTTCTCTATTCTGCTCCATTGATCTCTGTGTTTATTTTTGTGCCAGTACCATACTGTCTTGAT
>NW_022634926.1:0-2944 GCF_010015895.1 Lontra canadensis | reverse complement strand
CTGAATTTCGTGAGTCCTTGCAACCAGTGGGGCTTAAAGTCTGGAGTTTTAAAGGTCAGTGGGCTTAGCTAAGATAGATCCATGACAGCATTGCCCTGCTCCAGGAGAAAAAGCAGAAAAACAACCTAGGGGCAGATAGCATGGGGACAATTATTTGAAGAATGCCTGGGGTACACAAGGCGAAGATTATTCTCTCTTCTGGGAGAGTATCCCTGGGAGGCAGCATTCATATAGAAGCCTCTCTGGGAACAGGAGACCTGGCCTCCACCATTTTCCTCCCCTGCCCCTCAGCATAAACACAGAGCTATTGGCAGAAGGCAACATAATGCTAACACTGGCTGCCTAATTTGCTTATACGAAGCCCCACCACCTTGTGTCCTGGCAGGACTCCTCTTCTCAGTAAAGCTTGCCTCAGCCCCAGTATGGGGACAAAAGAGACTTAGACAAAATGCCAAGGTGGTGGAATTCATCCCAAATGAAAGTAAGATAAAGTCACAGCCAGAGATCTAAGCAAAACAGATATGAGTAACATGCCTGATGGAGAATTTAAAACAACATTCATAAGGATACTCACTGGACTTGATACTCAGTGACACTCTTACAACTGAGGTAAAAGAGTTAATAAGGAATCAAGTAGAGATGAAGAATTCAATAAAGAAGATTGGTAACTGGCTTGATGCAATAAACAGCAGACTGGAAGAAGCAGAAGAACAAATTAGTGACCTAGAAGACAGAATAATGGAAAATAATGAAGCAGAACAAAAGAGAGAACGAAGAGTTATGTAACATGAGAATAGGGAACTTAGGGAACTTAGGGAACTCAGTGATTCCATCAAATGTACTTTTTCATATTATGGGAATCCAGGAAGAGGAAGAGAGAAGAAATGGGGAAGGAACTTAATTTCAAGAAATAATAGCAGAAAACTGTTCTAATTTGGGGAAGGAAACAGATCTCCAGATGCAGAAAACACAGAGAACAAAAGCAGGCCAACAGCAAGATATAGTGTGATTAAGTTTTCATAATACAGTTATAAAGGAAAAATCTTAAAAGCAAGAAGACAAAAGAAGTCCTTAACTTATAAGGGAAAGCCCATAAGGCTAGCTGGAGATTTCTCAATAGAAACTTGGCAAGCTAGAAAGAAGTGGCAGAGTATATTCAGAGTGCTGAATGGGAAAAATCTGCAGCCAAGAATATTCTATCCAGCAAGGCTATCATTCAGAAAAGGAGAGATAAAGAGTTTCCTACACAAACAAAAACTAAAGGAGTTTGTGACCACTAAACTAGCCCTGCAAGAAATATTAAAGGGGACTCTTTGAGTGCAAAGGAGAGACCAAAAGTGACAAAGACAAGAAAGGATCAGAGAAACTCTCCAGGAACAATGACAAAACAAGTAATAAAATGGCAATAAATAAATACATACATAACTATCAATAATTATTTTAAATGCAAATGGACTAAATGCTCTAATCAAGAGACATAGAGCATCAGAATGGATTAAAAACACAAGAACCACCTATATGCTGCCTACAAGAGATTCATGTTACACTTAAAGACACCCTCAGATTAAAAGTGAAGGGTGAGAAACAAGGGGATGTCAAAAGAAAGAGAAGGAATACTTAAATTGGACAAACTAGACTTATGTTGTCGTGCTGTTTTTATCCTGTTTTGGCATCAGGGTGGTACTAACTTCATGGAAGGATTTTGAGTGATTTCTCTAAATTCCATTATTTGTAAGATTTTGATAAGGACTATCATTAATTTTTTTTCATGTTTGGTAAAATTCACCAGTGAAATCATGTGGTCTTGGGCTTTTCTGTGCTGGGAGATTTTTGATTCCTAATTCAACTTTCATTCTTGTTATTGGTCTAAGATTTCCTATTTCTTGGATTCAACATTCATGATTCAGTCATGGTAACGTGGGCATTACTAGGAATTATGTCTCCCCCCTGACCAAGTTATCTGATTTCTTAGTATGTAATAGTTTGTAAGTAATCTGTTATCACATTACATATTTTTGTGGTTATCTGTTTTCTCTTCCATTTGTAATTTTCATTTTTAAGTCTTCTCTTCTTTTTCTTAGTTAATATAGCTAAAATATTGCTACTGGCTTTTTTTTTGAAAAATTTGTCATTACTTCAGTGTTATGTTATTTATTCTGGTCTCTATTTATTTCTGATTTTTCTTTGTTATTCCTTCTTCTAGTATATTTTAGCTAATTTCTTCTTTTTCTAGTTCCTTGAGATGTTATGTTAAATTGTTTATTTGAAACTTTATCTTAATACAAGCACTTATAGCAAAAATTTCACTCTAACATCTACTTTTGCAGTATACCGTATGTTTTGGGATATTGTGTTTTCTTTTTCTTCTGTTTTGAGACACATTTTGATTTGTCATTTGATTTCTTATTTGTCCCATTGTGCAGTATTGTGTTGTTTAATATTTATATATGAAATATTTGATATTTACATTGTAGTTTTTCAGCTTTGTTTTATTGTTGATCTCTAGTTTTGTACCATTGTGGTTGGAAAATATACTTGGTATGATTTCACTCTTCTTAAACTTGTAATACTTGTTATGTCTCCTTTTAAAATTTTTTTTAATTTATTTTCAGTGTAAAAGTATTCATTGTTTTTGCACCACACCCAGTGCTCCATGCAATCCGTGCCCTCTCCAATACCCACCACCTGGTTCCCCCAACCTCCCACCCCCCGCCCCTTCAAAACCCTTAGCTTGTTTTTCAGAGTCCATAGTCTCTCATGGTTCATCTACCCTTCCAATTTCCCTCAACTCCCTTCTCCTCTCTAACTGTCCTTACCCTCCATGCTATTTGTTATGCTCCACAAATAAGTGAAACCATATGATAATTGACTCTCTCTGCTTGGCTTTTTTCACTCAGCATAATCTCTTCCAGTCCCGTCCATGTTGTTACAAAAGTTGGGTATT
>NW_022634925.1:0-2945 GCF_010015895.1 Lontra canadensis | reverse complement strand
GGAAGGAAACGGTTTTTTCCTGGCTGAGAGGCTGAGTCCTTCAGACAGTCGGATGCTGCCATCCATGGGAGGAACAGGGTGTCCGGCCTCTTGGGTCCAGAGCCAGAACAACCAACCTAGAGTTAGGCTTTGGCTCTGGGAGAATGGCAGAGCTGACTGATCACTGCACATCAGGCTGTCCACAGGGTTCAGTTGAGATCGTATCGCTGGCGGCCCAGCAGCACCGGGACTGTGGCGTGGGGATCCCTCCGAAGCTGTGGGTGGCTTTACCGGGCAGGCAGGTTTCTCCTGCCACGAGGGTCCTGCATAAGGCCAAATGGCTCTGTTTCCTCGGGGGTGGCCCCCAGAGCTTTGCGTTGTGAAGAAGTAGTCCCAAAACTGAGTTCTACTGGGCAGGCCACAGGGGATGGAAGGCTCAACAAGCACCCTAGTGTTAGGGTTAGGCCGCCGGGGCATGGCAGGCCCGATCTGCCCGCGCTGAGGTGGCCTCTCCCTAGGGCTGACTCGAGGGCTTGGGTCTGCAGGATCGGCAGACTCCTGGTTCGGGGTCCTGCTGGGCGCCTAGAGTGGCTGTGGCCCAAGATTTGCATGCAAGTTTCTCCTGCTCTGCGGGTTCAGCTCAGTTCGAAAGGGCATCCTTTCCTTTGGGGATCAAGTGCAATTGTGCGGTGCAGCTCAGGTTTACCCCCACTGGAGAGTTTGGCAATCAGGCCTCTGAGGACAGAAGGCTGAGCACCGGACCTGTGCTTCGCCATAGCGATCGGGTGAGCGTTAGGGTTTCGTCTTATGGGCAAGGCATGTGTGACCTCGCAGCACAGACATGGGCTCACCCAAGGGCTGAGTTCAGGGCGGGTCTCAGGAGGTTCCTCAGCCCCTGCGTTTTTAGCCTGGACGGGCAAGAAGGTGGGACGAATCTCAGGGAAGCATGCTGGATTCTAAGTCTCTGAGGGTATAGAAAAGCACGGATGGAAAAGGTTTCTTCCTTGCAGAGAGGCTGAATCCTTTCGGTCAGTCTGATGCTGCCATCCATGGGAGGAACTGGGTGTCAGGTCTCTTGGGTCCAGAGCCTGAACACCCACCCTAAAGTTCCGCTGTGGCTCTGGTAGAATGGCAGACCTGATGTGTCAGCGCAGAGTCAGTCTCTCCGAAGGGCTCAATAGAGGGCGTAGCTCTGGCGGCCCATCAGGCTCCGGGACTGTGGTTTGAGGGTGCTAGTAAACTGTGGGTGGCTTTACGGGGCAGGCGGGTTTTTCCCGCCAGGAGAGTCCAGCACAGGTGCCAATGGCACACTTCCTTTTTTCTGGCAGTCAGAAACCCGCGTTGTGAAGGAGTCCCCAAACGGGATGGCCTAGCGGGCCAGGCCATCCAGGATGGAAGTCTCAATATGCACCCTAGGGTTAGGGTTAGGCCGCCAGGGCATGGCAGGCCCGATCTGCCCGCGCTGAGGTGGCCCGTCCCTAGGGCCGAGTGGAGGCCTTGTGTCTGCAGGATCGTCATTCTCCTGGTTCGGGGTCCTGGTTGGGCGCCTAATGTGGCTACGGCCGAAGGGATGCATGCAGGTTTCTACTTCTCTGCGCGTTCTGCTCATTTCTCAAAGGCATGCTTTCCTACTGGGATCCAGTGCAGTTGTGCGCTGCAGCTCAGGGTTCCCCCATCCGGAGAGTTTGGGAACCAGGTCTCTGAGGACGGAAGCCTGAGCACCCGACTGGGGCTTCGCGTTAGGGTTAGGATTAGGGTAGGGGTAGGGTCAGGGTTGTGTCTTAGGGTCAAGGCATGTCGGATCTGGCAACCCAGATCTGGACTCACCCAAGGGCTGAGTTGAGGGCGGGACTCAGGAGGCTCGCCAGGCCCATGGTTTTTGGTCTGGAGGGGCAAAGAGGGCGCGAAAGGCCTCAGGGCCCCATGCTGGAATCCATGTCTCTGAGGGTATTCGAGAGCCTGGAAGGAAATGGTTTTTTCCTGGCTGAGAGGCTGAGTCCTTCAGACAGTCGGATGCTGCCATCCATGGGAGGAACAGGGTGTACGGCCCCTTGGGTCCAGAGCGTGAACACCCAACCGAGAGATAGGCTTTGGCTCTGGGAGAATGGCAGAGCTGACTGATCACTGCAATTCAGGCTGTCCACAGGGTTCAGTTGAGATCGTATCTCTGGCGGCCCATCAACACTGGACTGTGGTGTGGGGATCCCTCCGAAACTGTTGGTGGCTTTACCGGGCACGCAGGTTTCTTCTGTCACGAGGGTCCGGCAGAAGGTCAAATGGCTCTGTTTCCTCAGGGGTGGCCCCCAGGGGTGGCCCCCAGAGCTTTTTGTTGTGAAGAAGGAGTCCCCAAACTGAGTGCTACCAGGCCAGGCCACCGGCGACGGAAGGCTCAACAAGCACCCTAGGTTTAGGGTTAGGCCACCGGGGCCTGGCAGGCCCGATCTGCCCGCGATGAGGTGGCCTGTCCCTAGGGCCGAGCAGAGGCCTTGTGTCTGCAGGATCTTCAGACTCCTGGTTCGTGGTCCTGGTGGGCACTTAACGTGGCTACGGCCGAAGGGATGCATGCAGGTTTCTACTCTCTGCGCGTTCTGCTCATTTCTCAAGGGCATGCTTTCCTACTGGGATCAAGTGCAGTTGTGCGCTGTAGCTCAGGGTTCCCCCATCCGGAGAGTTTGGGAACCAGGTCTCTGAGGACGGAAGCCTGAGCACCCGACTGGGGCTTCACGTTAGGGTTAGGATTAGGGTAGGGGTAGGGTCAGGGTTGTGTCTTAGGGTCAAGGCATGTCGGATCTGGCAACCCAGATCTGGACTCACCCAAGGGCTGAGTTGAGGGCGGGACTCAGGAGGCTCGCCAGGCCCATGGTTTTTGGCCTGGAGGGGCAAAGAGGGCGCGAAAGGCCTCAGGGCCCCATGCTGGTTTCCATGTCTCTGAGGGTATTCGAGAGCCCGGAAAGAAACGTTTTTTT
>NW_022634924.1:0-2950 GCF_010015895.1 Lontra canadensis | reverse complement strand
AAGAGTTTTGATCAGGAAGGGATGCTGTACTTTGTCAAATGCTTTTTTAGCATCTATGCAGAGTATCATATGGTTCTTGTTCTTTCTTTTATTAATGTGTTGTATCACATTGATTGATTTGCGGATGTTGAACCAACCTTGCAGCCCTGGAATAAATCCCACTTGGTCGTGGTGAATAATCCTTTTAATGTACTGTTGAATCCTATTGGCTAGTATTTTGGTGAGAATTTTTGCATCTGTGTTCATCAAGGATATTGGTCTGTAGTTCTCTTTTTTGATGGGATCCTTGTCTGGTTTTGGGATCAAGGTGATGCTGGCCTCATTAAATGAGTTTGGAAGTTTTCCTTCCATTTCTATTTTTTGGAACAGTTTCAGGAGAATAGGAATTAGTTCTTCTTTAAATGTTTGGTAGAATTCCCCCGGGAAGCCGTCTGGCCCTGGGCTTTTGTTTGTTTGGAGATTTTTGATGACTGTTTCAATCTCCTTACTGGTTATGGGTCTGTTCAGGCTTTCTATTTCTTCCTGGTTCAGTTGTGGTAGTTTATATGTCTCTAGGAATGCATCCATTTCTTCCAGATTGTCAAATTTGTTGGCGTAGAGTTGCTCATAGTATGTTCTCATAATTGTCTGTATTTCTTTGGTGTTAGTTGTGATCTCTCCTCTTTCATTCATGATTTTATTGATTTGGGTCCTTTCTCTTTTCTTTTTGATAAGTCTGGCCAGGGGCTTATCAATCTTATTAATTCTTTCAAAGAACCAGCTCCTAGTTTCGTTGATTTGTTCTATTTTTTTTTTTTGTTTCTATTTCATTGATTTCTGCTCTGATCTTTATGATTTCTCTTCTCCTGCTGGGTTTAGGGTTTCTTTCTTGTTCTTTCTCCAGCTCCTTTAGGTGTAGGGTTAGGTTGTGTACCTGAGACCTTTCTTGTTTCTTGAGAAAGGCTTGTACCGCTATATATTTTCCTCTCAGGACTGCCTTTGTTGTGTCCCACAGATTTTGACCGTTTTGTTTTCATTATCATTTGTTTCCATGAATTTTTTCAATTCTTCTTTAATTTCCTGGTTGACCCGTTCATTCTTTAGAAGGATGCTGTTTAGTCTCCACGTATTTGGGTTCTTTCCAAATTTCCTCTCGTGATTGAGTTCTAGCTTCAGAGCATTGTGGTCTGAAAATATGCAGGGAATGATCCCAATCTTTTGATACTGGTGAGACCTGATTTAGGACTGAGGATGTGATCTATTCTGGAGAATGTTCCATGTGCACTAGAGAAGAATGTGTATTCCGTTGGTTTGGGATGAAATGTCCTGAATATACCTGTGATGTCCATCTGGTCCAGTGTGTCATTTAAGGCCTTTATTTCCTTGTTGATCTTTGGCTTGGATGATCTGTCCATTTCATTGAGGGGAGTGTTAAAGTCCCCTACTATTATTGTATTATCGTCGATGTGTTTCTTGGATTTTGTTATTAATTGGTTTATATTGTTGGCTGCTCCCACGTTAGGGGCATAGATATTTACAATTGTTAGATCTTCTTGTTGGACAGATCCTTTGAGTATGATATAGTGTCCTTCCTCATCTCTTATTATAGTCTTTGTCTTAAAATCTAATTGGTCTGATATAAGGATTGCCACTCCTGCTTTCTTCTGATGTCCATTAGCATGGTAAATTCTTTTCCACCCCCTCACTTTAAATCTGGAGGTGTCTTCGGGTTTAAAATGAGTTTCTTGTAGGCAACATATAGATGGGTTTTGTTTTTTTATCCATTCTGATACCCTGTGTCTTTTGATTGGGGCGTTTAGCCCATTCACATTCAGGGTAACTATTGAGAGAGATGAATTTAGTGCCATTGTATTGCCTGTAAGGTGACTGTTACTGTATATTGCCTCTGTTCCTTTCTGATCTACTACTTTTAGGCTCTCTCTTTGCTTAGAGGACCCCTTTCAATATTTCCTGTAGAGCTGGTTTGGTGTTTGCAAATTCTTTCAGTTTTTGTTTGTCCTGGAAGCTTTTAATCTCTCCTTCTATTTTCAATGATAGCCTAGCTGGATATAGTATTCTTGGCTGCATGTTTTTCTCGTTTAGTGCTCTGAAAATATCATGCCAGCTCTTTCTGGCCTGCCAGGTCTCTGTGGATAAGTCTGCTGCCAATCTAATATTCTTACCATTGTATGTTACAGACTTCTTTTCCCAGGCTGCTTTCAGGATTTTCTCTTTGTCGCTAAGACTTGTAAATTTTACTATTAGATGACGGGGTGTGGACCTATTCTTATTGATTTTGAGGGGGGTTCTCTGAACCTCCTGGATTTTGATGCTTGTTTCCTTTGCCATATTGGGGAAATTCTCTCCAATAATTCTCTCCAATATACCTTCTGCTCCCCGCTCTCTTTCTTCTTCTTCTGGAATCCCAATTATTCTAATGTTGTTTCGTCGTATGGTGTCACTTACCTCTCGAATTCTCCCCTCGTGGTCCAGTAGCTCTTTGTCCCTCTTTTGCTCAGCTTCTTTATTCTCTGTCATTTGGTCTTCTATATCGGTAATTCTTTCTTCTGCCTCATTTATCCTAGCAGTGAGAGCCTCCATTTTTGATTGCACCTCATTAATAGCTTTTTTGATTTCAACTTGGTTAGATTTTCGTTCTTTTATTTCTCCAGAAAGGGCTTTTATATCTCCCGAGAGGGTTTCTCTAATATCTTCCATGCCTTTTTCGAGCCCGGCTAGAACCTTGAGGATCGTCATTCTGAACTCTAGATCTGACATATTACCAATGTCTGTATTGATTAGGTCCCTAGCCTTTGGTACTGCCTCTTGTTCTTTTTTTTTGTGGTGAATTTTTCCGCCTTGTCATTTTGTCCAGATAAGAGTATATGAAGGAGCAAGTAAAATACTAAAAGGGTGGCAACTACCCCAGGAAAATATGCTTTAGCCAAATCAGAAGAGATCCCAAATCGTG
>NW_022634923.1:0-2950 GCF_010015895.1 Lontra canadensis | reverse complement strand
CGAGAGGCTGCCGGGGGAGGCGGGCCGCAGAACTGAGCCCCCAGCAGAGCCAGAGCCAGAGCCAGAGCCAGAGCCAGAGCCAGAGGTTTCCCTCCTCCTCCTCCCCTCTCCCCCGCACTCCTCTGACACCCACAAGACTCACCGGAGGGTGCAGGCCCTCTGGGCAGGACGTCTCCCTGGCTCGGAGCCAAAGGTTCCGAGCTTCCTGGCACTTGGGGGGGCTCTGGCCTGGAGGTCGCCAGTGCTGCATTCTCCACGATGCATGCACAAACAAGATGGCCCTGGCTTCTGTTTTGGAAGCTAAAAGAAAAATTTCTCACCCATCTGGACTTGGGATGTGTGTGTGTGTGTGTGTGTGTGTGTGTACCCACGTGTGTATAAGAGCTGAGGTGAGGCGGGGAATGGGCAAGGGAACTCAGAGGCCGATCTGGCTGGCACCTTCTCCCTCAATCAGCCCCAGGCCAGGAGGCAGGGCTGAGCCAGGGAGACGACTAGGCCACTGACAAAGCCCAGGCAGCTAAAGCCTGAAGGGTCGTGGTCCAAACTTTGAAGGGGTTCCTGGCTTCCAATCAGCTACCAGTCCTCCCTTCATCCAGACCCCTCTCTGGGGAAAGGAGGCAGGAAACGTGCCAAGGGTTCAGAACGGTGCTGGGCTCACACGCAGTGCTACCCCCAGGTTAATACCTGCCCCTGTGAAAACGACCCTCGAGCCCATCTGCCATCCCAGTGATCCCAATGACCCAGGGCCACCCACGGCTACCCCTGAAGTAGGGACAGAGGCAGCATGGGTAAAGAACTGGGGAGGGGCAGGGGGAGACGAAGGGCACCCAGAGAGAAGGAGCATGGCCTACTCACCTGGCCCTTCGGGAATGCGTCTCTGTTTGAGTCAGTGCCTTCTCCTGCCGACGCCACCACCTCCGCCTCCCGTGTCCTCCTGGCCACCGATTTCTTCCCGGCCCCCGTGTGCTTGGGCTGTTTGATTCCCCAAGGGCCCACGGGATGCTTCTTGGACTTGCCAAGCAGCGAGACACCAGAGATTGGGGGGGAAGGTGGCCGGTTCCAGGGGAGCTGCCGAGACTCTCTGCCCCCAGGAAGGAAAGCTTTTCCCCGAGGCGACTCTTGAGGGGCCCCCTAGGGATTTCTTCTCCTGGGTCACCTTCCTCCTAGAAGTGGCCCGGGGCAAGCTGCCTGCAGCAGCAGCAGCAGTAGCAGCAACAGCGGTAGCTCCCCGGTAGGTGGGCCTGCTCTCCCCCTTCCCCCAGACCACACTCTGCATTTTCTTGGAGGAGGGCATGTCCAGCTCTCCGATGGCCTGCCTCTCCACAACCGAAGTGAATCCTCGGGGAGCCGAGGTCAGGAAAGGGCCCGGCACGTGCAGGAAATTCTCCCAGACGCGGAAATTCGAGTGTCTGGGTGTGTCCCCGGGATCCTCGGGGCTGCAGGGCTTGGCTTGGTCTCCTTCTTTGGAGTAAATGCTCACCCTCATCAGCTGTATCTCCCCGAACTCATCGGAGGACTCGGGGTCGGAAGGCAGCGGGGCGCCCAGGCCTTTGGCGGCGGCGGCGGCGGCGGCGGGGGGCCGCTGGCGATCCGTCCTGGCATTCGCCCTGCTCTTAGCGCCTCTTCTCGGGTTCCCCCAGGCCCGGCCGCTCTCGGGCCCAGCCACGCGCGGCCCGGCGGCGGAAGGCGGCTGCGCCTCCACGCGGCCCAGGCCGAGCGCGCCTCGCCCACTGGGCCCCGCGTCGAGGCCCGCCCAACCGCCCGACGCTTCGGCGGCGCAGCTCTCGGGGGACGGGTTTCTCCGCAGGCCCAGGGCGTCGCGGTCTGTCAGCTGCTGCACGATGTCCGCCGCGGACTCGTCAGCCAGGTGGGCCGCGTAGTCCGGGGCGTCCCCCTTGTCGTCGGCCGGCGAGCTGGGGCGGCCTTCGCGGCCCCACAGCACCGGCCCTCCCGCTTCCAGCACTTCCCGCTCGGACTCGAAGCCCTCGGCGTCTGCGAACCCGCCCTCGCCCTCGCCGCTCCTCGGCGGGCCCACATTCAGACCTAGTCCCGGGGCTCGCGGGGCCCCGGGGCCGGAGGGGCGGACGCCGGCCTGCTCCCCGCCCTCGGGGCCGAAACCCGCTCCCCAGACAGACCCCTCATCCGGAGTGCTCATGTCGGCGACGCCGCGCAGTCGGGCTTTGAGGGAGACGACGGCCCTGGTCCCGGCGCGACGGGTGAGAGGCGAGGGCTCCCGAGGGGCGGCGGGAGTCGCTCGGCGTCCGGACGACGCGGGCCCTCACCACAGGCTCCACGCCACGCGGTGTGGCGTTGATCCGCTCGAGATCGCCTCAAACAACGTGTGGCTTGCGCGCGCCTCCGACGGGACTGTGGCGGCTTCCTCATTGGTCCGCCCCCCACCAACCAGCGGGCCCCTTGTTGGCCCGCCCCTCGAGGCCCTAACCAATGGGGTCGAGCGCATTTGGTCCTCTTGTGAACTGGTTCAGTTCTCTGTGTCTGGTAGTTGGGGCGGTTGACTCAACTGTATTGGTCCTACCTCCTGGCTTGTATCCTGCTTTACGTTCGAGTCATGGCTCTGAACTTCTGTCTCCCCCTTTCTTCAGAGGAGAGTGACAGGCACCTGGCTCCAGTGTTGTGGGGACCTAGGGTCGGAACAGATGTGAGGCACATAGTACACAGAGCATTTCCTGGCCACTGTTCCACAGTCTCACTTAGGACCTCATGGGAACTGCGCACGGGAAGCCACAGGCAATGATAAGAGGGTAGGTGGCATATGTTCCCCAGAAAGTCCCAGAGAGCAAATGTAGTTTCCTTACCATGGAGAATTTGGAGTATTCCCAGTTTTTCCCATCACCAACATCTCCATGGGTACACCTACACACACACACAATCACATATCCCCCCTGCTGGGGGCTCAGTTCTGCGGCCCGCCTCCCCCGGCAGCCTCTCG
>NW_022634922.1:0-2956 GCF_010015895.1 Lontra canadensis | reverse complement strand
GTTGCTTTGGGATGAAATGTTCTGAATATATCTGTGATGTCCATCTGGTCCAGTGTGTCATTTAAGGCCTTTATTTCCTTGTTGATCTTTTGCTTGGATGATCTGTCCATTTCAGTGAGGGGAGTGTTAAAGTCCCCTACTATTATTGTATGATTGTCGATGTGTTTCTTTGATTTTGTTATTAATTGGTTTATATAGTTGGCTGCTCCTACGTTAGGGGCATAGATATTTACAATTGTTAGATCTTCTTGTTGGACAGATCCTTTGAGTATGATATAGTGTCCATCTTCATCTCTTATTATAATCTTTGGTTTAAAATCTAAGTGATCTGATATAAGGATTGCCACTCCTGCTTTCTTCTGATGTCCATTAGCATGGTAAATTCTTTTCCACCCCCTCACTTTAAATCTGAAAGTGTCTTCGGGTTTAAAATGAGTTTCTTGTAGGCAACATATAGATGGGTTTTGTTTTTTTATCCATTCTGATACCCTGTGTCTTTTGATTGGGGCATTTAGCCCATTAACATTCAGGGTAACTATTGAGAGATATGAATTTAGTGCCATTGTATTGCCCGTAAGGTGACTGCTATTGTATATTGTTTCTGTTCCTTTCTGATCTACTACTTTTAGGCTCTCTCTTTGCTTAGAGGACCCCTTTCAATATTTCCTGTAGAGCTGGCTTGGTGTTTGCAAATTCTTTCAGTTTTTGTTTGTCCTGGAAGCTTTTAATCTCTCCTTCTATTTTCAATGATAGCCTAGCTGGATATAGTATTCTTGGCTGCATGTTTTTCTCGTTTAGTACTCTGAATATATCACGCCAGCTCTTTCTGGCCTGCCAGGTCTCTGTGGATAAGTCTGCTGCCAATCTAATATTTTTACCATTGTATGTTACAGACTTCTTCTCCCGGGCTGCTTTCAGGATTTTCTCTTTGTCACTAAAGACTTGTAAATTTGACTGTTAGGTGACGGGGTGTGGACCTATTCTTATTGATTTTGAGGGGGGTTCTCTGAACCTCCTGGATTTTGATGCTTGTTCCCTTTGCCATATTGGGGAAATTCTCTCCAATAATTCTCTCCAATATACCTTCTGCTCCCCTCTCTCTTTCTTCTACTTCTGGAATCCCAATTATTCTAATGTTGTTTCGTCTTATGGTGTCACTTATCTCTCGAATTCTGCCCTCGTGGTCCAGTAGTTGTTTGTCCCTCTTTTGTTCAGCTTCCTTATTCTCTGTCATTTGGTCTTCTATATCGCTAATTCTTTCTTCTGCCTCATTTATCCTAGCAGTGAGAGCCTCCATTTTTGATTGCACCTCATTAATAGCTTTTTTTGTTTCAACTTGATTAGATTTTAGTTCTTTTATTTCTCCAGAAAGGGCTTTTATATCTCCTGAGAGGGTTTCTCTAATATCTTCCATGCCTTTTTCGAGCCCAGCTAGAACCTTGAGAATAGTCATTCTGAACTCTAAATCTGACATATTACCAATGTCTATATTGATTAGGTCCTTAGCCTTTGGTACTGCCTCTTGTTCTTTTTTTTTGTGGTGAATTTTTCCGCCTTGTCATTTTGTCCAGGTAAGAGTATATGAAGGAGCAAGTAAAATACTAAAAGGGTGGCAACAACCCCAGGAAAATATGCTTTAGCCAAATCAGAAGAGATCCCAAATCGTGAGGGGGTCGGGGAAGGGGATAAAAAGAGGTTCAGAAAGAAAAAAAAAAAAAAAAGAAAAAAGAAAAAAGAAACAAATAAAAAAAGAAAACCAATAATGAAAAAAATATAAAAAGGAAAAAATATATATATATTAGATAAACTAGTTAAAAAACGTTAAAAAAGAAAAGGGTAAAAGTTTAAAAAAATTTAGCAGATGAAGAGAAAAAAATTGAAAAAGAAAAAAAATTAAATTAACTGCAAGGCTAAAGAATCATGGGGAGAAAGCCATGAGTTCCGTGCTTTGCTTTCTCCTCCTCTGGACTTCCGCTGCTCTCCTTGGTATTGAAACTGCACTCCTCGTAAGTGAACTTGGTCTTGGCTGGGTTTCTTGTTGATCTTCTGGGGGAGGGGCCTGTTGTAGTGATTCTCAAGCGTCTTTGCCCCAGGCGGAGTTGCACCGCCCTTACCAGGGGCCGGGCTGAGTAATCCGCTCGGGTTTGCTTTCGGGAGCTTTTGTTCCCTAAGCGCTTTCCGTAGAGTCTGGAGGACGGGAATGAAGATGGCAGCCTCCCAGTCTCCGGCCCGGAGGAGCCGAGAGCTCGGGGTCCCACTCCTCAGTGCGCCCTCAGGGAACAGCGTCCAATTACTCCCGTCTGCCTGGCCTCCGGCCACGCTCCGAGCTCACCGAGCCTGTGACCAGTTCAAGGTAAGCCCGAGCTGTGAGCTCACTCCTCGGCTCCGTCTCTGTAGCTGGCTTCCCCGTTCTAATACCTGCGAGCTCTGCGACACTCAGACACCCCGATCCTTCTGTGACCCTGCGGGACCTGAGGCCACACTGGCCCCCCGTGGGCTTCACCCCAGTTAAGCCTCTAGAGCGATGTCCCTCAGTGGAACAGACTTTTAAAAGTCCTGCTTTTGTGCTCCATTGCTCCGCCGCTTTCCGGGAGCCGGCCCCTCCCCCCGTGGTCTATCTTCCCATCCCTTTGGATTCACTTCTCCGCCAGTCCTACCTTTCAGAAAGTGGTTGATTTTCTGTTTCTAGAATTGCTGTTCTTCTCTTCGATCTCCCGTTGGATTTTTAGGTGTTTGCAATCTTTAGATAAGCTATCTAGCTGATCTCCCGCAACCTGAAGTAGTCTCAGCTGCTACTTCTCCGCCATCTTGACTCCTCCCCAAGAGCCTCCATTTTTTATTGCACCTCATTAATAGCTTTTTAAATTTCAACTTGTTTAGATTTTAGTTCTTTTATTTCTCCAGAAAGGGCTTTTATCTCTCTGGAGAGGGGTTCTCTAATATCTTCCATGCCTTT
>NW_022634921.1:0-2957 GCF_010015895.1 Lontra canadensis | reverse complement strand
ACCACGTTAGACCAGGGGAAATAGCGGGGTGCAGGAGGAAAGTGGTCGAGGTGTATTTGTTTCCGTTTTTACACAAATGTATGTATCTACCCTGGAGAGAGAGAGAGGGAAAGAGGGGTCCCTGCAGGGGAGGGGCAGAGGGAGAAAGAGTCCCAAGCCGACTCCCCACTGAGCGTGGAGCCCAATGCCAGGCTGATCGTAGGACCCGAAGATCACCCTGAGCTGAAACCAAGAGTCGGACGCTCCACTGACTGAGCCATGTGAATTGTATTCAATTTTCAGTGAAAAATGAAGCTGTAATAATTTCACCTGTCCCGCGGGGAGTAGCTTCTACAAGAGAGCTACATAATGGGTGTGAGCGCACCATATGTTCGGGAAGGAAGGCGTACGCTGTTAAATGTTTGCAGACCATCGTTCTGTTGCGGGCAAATCACCCAAGAACTTCTGGCCACACGATGCTCCCCCACCGAAGAGGAGTCTGGAGGCCCAGCACCAGGGAGCAGAGCGAGGTCAGGACTCGGGAACTCAGACGCGGCGCGGCAGCCACTTCCGGCGGTCCTGCCGACGAACCGGAAACGTGTGGGGTGCAGAGTGGAGGCTGAGGACCCGCGCTCGACCCATGGCACACTTCACAGGCTCCTAGGGAAGAGTGAATGGCACGAGGAACTGAAGACGAGGGGAAGCCAGAAGATGCCCGGCCACCAGCGCCGAGCCATGCTGCCCCTGAGAGGTGCTTGGCGACAGCATGGGGCCCTGGCTGGCGGCTCACTGACAGTCCAGAGCTGAGCCCTGGGCCGTGGCCCGGATAAGCAAGAGTCCCAGCTCCCGAGTGTGTCCCGTGGTTACCAAGGCCTGGGCTCCCTGCTAGTGACATGCTGAGGCCTAGGAGCCTCTACAGTCCCAAATGGAGAGCCGAGCCCCAGGTTTCCGGTAGGCATGCACAGGCCAGGCCTGGGGAAGGCTCTGTGGGGCTTGCTGGGGGCCATCTCCTAGCCACTCTGTAGGCAAGCCTTCCCCATCCACAACAGCAGTTCCTAACAGAAAGGCCTGTCCCGTTCCCCCTCGGCGATGGCTCCCGAGTACCTCCTAGACAGAGAGGGCCTCTTTAAGCTTGGGCCTCTGAGCGGGGAGAACCAGAAGGTCAGGGATGGGCAGGTACTGACAGAACGTGCTTTGGGGGCTGATTCCTTTCGCTCTGTATTTGCTCTTAGGGATATATCCACGTTTCTACTATGTTTTGCTCAAAGCATTGAGCGACTCGTTGGAACCGCTGGGTGACTTGTTGGATCGGGTAGCCAAGACCTTTGTCCTCTTAAAGCCTATGCTTTTCTGTATGCAAGGAGCTGTCGTGGGATGTTATGCAATGGAGAGGAGATGGACCTCCCCGACCCAGTGTACAGACGAGCCGGGAGCACAAGCGTCGCAGGGAGCAGCCGTGTTTGGCGGGTGCTCTTCCCGACCCCGTCCTGTGGGCTCGAGGACCTCAGGCTGCCCTGAGCCACGGAGCATGCGTCGGGCCCTGCCTTCTGGAGCGTGGCACAGAGGAAGCGCACTTGCTCCCGATGCCTGGAGCCTGTTGCGTCAAACTTGCTTTCCGCTGACTAACTCACAGTCTGACTTTCGAGGGGCGTGAGGGGAGCTGGGTGGGGACCACGTCCAGTGGGCCTGGCCCGTAGCTTGCCTTTGGAGCAAGCCCAGCCCTGTGACGGTGATCTTATTTACAAGGGTTCTCTTTGAACACAGGCCTTGTAACTCCGTTCGGTGCTGCCGCGCTTTCCCCCTCTTGGCCTTTGAGGGCTTCGGTCCTGGTGGAGGGGAGCCCTAGTGGTACCCAGGGAGAGTAGTGCTCAGACGCTTCTGGCTTTGGGAGGACCCCGGGCCAGCGGGAAGACAGGAGGAGCTGGGCGTGGGACCCCCAGGAGTGAAGGACTGAGCATGGGGTGGGGGGACAGCATCAGGGACAGCCCTGCTCCGATGGCAGAGCAGACCACAGCTGCTCTCTCTGGGCTCCTCCACCCAGACTCTGGCAGATGGAACAGGAGAAATTCTGTGCCATGAACTTGGACTCTGCCCAGCACCCAGCACAGGTGTGTGGGCTCACAGGTGTGCCCACGTGCCTTCGTCCGCCGTCGGGAACGTGGGTCCAGTAGCCGGCAGCAGGGCCGGGTAGCCTCCCCTTGCTGAGTGCCGCTGCTCCTGGGAGCACAGCCTGGGGAGTGGGCGGTGTGGGTTCGGGCGAGGCAGCAGCTGCCAGGTGGCCGATCCCCCCCATGCTAGAACACGCACGCCCGGGAGCCTCAGCACCTCTGTGTTGGCTTTCAGACCTAGAAAAACGAGAGTCTGAGGGTCACTTTGAGTCTAGGAAGCCATCTTCCAAGGGGAAGAAACTCTCTGAAGCTCCTTGAGCTGCCCGTCCCTCTTCTCTGGTGTCTGGACTTGGTGGGTCACACAAGGGCCCATGGGAGGAGCTCGGGAGTCGAGGCTTCAAATCTTGCCCATCGGAGGCTGCCAGGGACCTGTCCCCTGATTGATACACGTGCAGCTGCTGGCACGTTCCTGAACATGCAGGCTCTCTGCAGCCTCTGCGTCTTTGAACGACATGTCCATCTGTCTGAAACATCATTCTGTGCCAAGCACTTAGAAACCTTCCCCTACCTCCTCCTTTGTACAGAATGGGTACGACCACAAGGCATCAGTAGCCCAAGAAGGCCGGGGGCCAACGTAACTGTGAAGGAGAGAGATGTGGTAGCTAACGAAGCCTGAGCAGATTAAGGTAACGGGTAGGGTATGAGAAAGTTCGGCTTCCTCCAGCAAGGGGAGGACGGTTCCATGTTACACGGGGTGTCGCGTACTCTCATCTGAGAACATCGGGTAAGAACCCTATGATTGTCTACATTCACATAACATGCTTTTCTAAAAATTCCAGGGTAGTAGGAAATTTCAGTCATTTAATAAAT
>NW_022634920.1:0-2958 GCF_010015895.1 Lontra canadensis | reverse complement strand
AGCCAGCCACCAACCCTGCCCATGGCTGCTGGCTGGTCCCTGCCTTTGTCTCTCTCCCTGCCCCCCACAGGGGCCTCCCATCCCCCAGCCAGATGGGGCCCCTTGAGGAGTGGTCTTCCCCAAGGGCCACTTCTTCCTCTTGGCTCACCTGTTCAGCCCTGCTGAGTTGTACACCTGACTCTCTGTGAATCTTGTGTTCTGAGCTTGCCCTATGTAAATACATTACATTATTTCTGATAAATCTTTTTTCTTATTACACTCAGAACTATTTTAAAATCAAGATCAGACCATGGAATGTTCTTGGTAGAATTCTTCCCCTTCTTTGGTATATGTTGTTATGTCTGGCGCCACCAAGGGAACGCTAAAAATGACAAAGCTCAAACCACAAGGTCATCACATACTCTTCCAACACATAGTCTTGTAAAGTATTTCTGTGATTTAAAAAAAAAAAAGGAAAACAATTTACTATTTATTCTCAAATAATGATTACATTGTTCTCCCACTTGACAACTTATAAAACACATTCAATATTCATTCCTTATTTCAAGGATTGATACATCTAATTCAAAAAGAGTATCATCAGCAAAGAATAAAAAAGATAAACCCAGAACTCTTAACTATAGAGAGAACAAACTGATGGTTACCAGAGGGAGGTGGGGCAGGGGGGACCAGGTGGCGGGGGTGATGAGAGGATGGGGGAAACAGGTGATGGGAATTAAGAAGACACTTAACTATACTGGAATTTAAAAAAAAAATCAGTATCTTATAAAAAAAAATAATAATATCCTGAATATGTTACAAAAGTAATTCTAGGACAAAAATGTGCATAATAAATGGAGCAAAAAAAAAAGCATTCTCATTTTTCATTTATAGTAACTATGGAATTAAGGATTCTATAGTGATAAGGTTTCAAAAATACAATGGACATGACTGAGTCACCAGGGAAAAAAGTAGGGAGGGGGGTACTGAAAGTTACCACATTCTTCTGAACCCAGTTTTTACCATTTAGGAACAAAATACAAGCTTTTAATCAGACTCAACTCCTTAAAAAAAAAAAAAATTCCTTTGAACTATCTAGACTTTACATTCTTTGTTTCCTAGTTCTTAATTGTCTCAGAGTCACACTTGGTGCTGAAATGTTTCCTGTTTTGTTAACATGTTACTTAAATGTTTCATATTTTCTCCCTCTCTTTTAGGCCCAGGACCCAGGGCCTGCCGCCACCACCCACCACCCACCTCCCCACCCGCCTGTGAGAGCCAGGTGTTCAAGGATGTCAGTGGTCCTTGGAATGAGAAGAAATTTCCAGTCAGTTTGTTTCACAAAGCAAGATTCCAGAGGCTGAGCCTGCTGTCCCTGTGATCCCCCCAGGACTGTTCCAGCCAAAAGAGCAGCTGAGGTGAAGGTCGGGTCAAAAAGGACAAAGAACAGCAGACTCCTGACTCTGGGCCAAGGATCAACACAGCAGCCCTGGAATGAAAGTCTATTCCATCGAAATAATGAGGTGGCTAGAGTGGGGACATAAAGGGGTCTTCAATTTTTTTTTTTTTTAAACTTGAGCCAGCACCTGTGTGGCAACCTGATAATCCGTATACAGAGCCCAACAAAAATAATCCATATACAGAGCCCAAAAAAAACAAGGAGGCCGCAAGAAAAAGTCCCCACTGCTGATACCTTAATGGCATGTCTTCCCACATAGTGTGTCAACTTTGGTTCCTCCCTAGAACTGCCTGTTTTAGGACAAAGTCTGGGACAAAAAAAGGCAGTACTTGAATTATAAGAAGCATCCAGGCAGGCAGAAGATATTCTCTTCACAAAAATCTTTCTCCCAAGGGCGCCTGGGTGGCTCAGTCAGGTGTCTGCCTTCAGCTCAGGTCATGATCCCAAGTTCCTGAGATCGAGTCCCGTGATGGGCTCCCTGCTCATCAGGGAGTCTGTTTTTCCCGCTCCCTCTGCCCCTCCACCAGCTCATGTTTGTGCAGGCTCTCTCTGTCAAATAAGTAAAATCTTTAAAAAAAAAAAAACTCAGGGCACCTGGATGGCTCAGTCACTTAAGCATCTGCCTTCGGCTTAGGTCATGATCCTAGGGTCCTGGGATAAGGCCCAGCATTAGGCTCCCTGCTCAGTGGGGAGACTGCTTCTCCCTCTCCCTCTGCCCTTCAGCCTGCTTGCGCATGCTCTCTAGCAAATAAATAAAATCTTTTTAAAAAAATTTTTTAAATTAAAAATTAGGGGAAAAAAAAAAAGAAGATGAAGTAGCCATATTTCTTCTATTCCACCCACTAAGTGTAACTAAAATCCCTGGACATCACATACACAAGGAACATGAGACTGGGAAGGAAGCAGGAGGCACACCAGAGCGGGGAATTGGGGCTCGAGGGAGAACACTGTGGTGAGTTCCTGGAGTTTTCTTCTGGCCTCACAGATCCCAGACGAGTTGCTGAAGAGGCAAAGACCCAGAAGGGCAGTAAGTACAGACAAAAGCCCCGAGGATCTGCTCCCTCTCCAACCAAATCACCGAGCAAGGGGAGCCAGCCTGACACAGCACTGGGAAGCAAGAATGTTTTTCCTGCCCGCAAATGCCAGAAGAAAAGACTTCCCGGTGGGAAGTCCAGCCTTCCGCCCTTACCAGGCTGTGACGAGGCACCAAGAGGACACTCCGGGGTAGCATCACAGTCGGAAGCCCAAGTCTCAGCTTGGGACAAAAAAAGCCTGGTGGGAAGTGAGGCCCCTGACCACCACTCAGCCATGACAAGGCCATCACTCTCCTCCAGTGGTGGCAGTGGAGGCCATGTGGGTAGGCAGACCTCTCACTCCTGTCCAGCAGTCAGGAGCAGCCCTGAGCAGCCGCAGGTGTCTCAGAGCCAGAGTGGGGAAACCGGACTCTGCTCCTACCTTTGGGAAGACCACTCCTCAAGGGGGCCCATCTCCTGCCTGGGGGATGGGGGGCTCCCCCAGGC
>NW_022634919.1:0-2958 GCF_010015895.1 Lontra canadensis | reverse complement strand
AGCCAGCCACCAACCCTGCCCATGGCTGCTGGCTGGTCCCTGCCTTTGTCTCTCTCCCTGCCCCCCACAGGGGCCTCCCATCCCCCAGCCAGATGGGGCCCCTTGAGGAGTGGTCTTCCCCAAGGGCCACTTCTTCCTCTTGGCTCACCTGTTCAGCCCTGCTGAGTTGTACACCTGACTCTCTGTGAATCTTGTGTTCTGAGCTTGCCCTATGTAAATACATTACATTATTTCTGATAAATCTTTTTTCTTATTACACTCAGAACTATTTTAAAATCAAGATCAGACCATGGAATGTTCTTGGTAGAATTCTTCCCCTTCTTTGGTATATGTTGTTATGTCTGGCGCCACCAAGGGAACGCTAAAAATGACAAAGCTCAAACCACAAGGTCATCACATACTCTTCCAACACATAGTCTTGTAAAGTATTTCTGTGATTTAAAAAAAAAAAAGGAAAACAATTTACTATTTATTCTCAAATAATGATTACATTGTTCTCCCACTTGACAACTTATAAAACACATTCAATATTCATTCCTTATTTCAAGGATTGATACATCTAATTCAAAAAGAGTATCATCAGCAAAGAATAAAAAAGATAAACCCAGAACTCTTAACTATAGAGAGAACAAACTGATGGTTACCAGAGGGAGGTGGGGCAGGGGGGACCAGGTGGCGGGGGTGATGAGAGGATGGGGGAAACAGGTGATGGGAATTAAGAAGACACTTAACTATACTGGAATTTAAAAAAAAAATCAGTATCTTATAAAAAAAAATAATAATATCCTGAATATGTTACAAAAGTAATTCTAGGACAAAAATGTGCATAATAAATGGAGCAAAAAAAAAAGCATTCTCATTTTTCATTTATAGTAACTATGGAATTAAGGATTCTATAGTGATAAGGTTTCAAAAATACAATGGACATGACTGAGTCACCAGGGAAAAAAGTAGGGAGGGGGGTACTGAAAGTTACCACATTCTTCTGAACCCAGTTTTTACCATTTAGGAACAAAATACAAGCTTTTAATCAGACTCAACTCCTTAAAAAAAAAAAAAATTCCTTTGAACTATCTAGACTTTACATTCTTTGTTTCCTAGTTCTTAATTGTCTCAGAGTCACACTTGGTGCTGAAATGTTTCCTGTTTTGTTAACATGTTACTTAAATGTTTCATATTTTCTCCCTCTCTTTTAGGCCCAGGACCCAGGGCCTGCCGCCACCACCCACCACCCACCTCCCCACCCGCCTGTGAGAGCCAGGTGTTCAAGGATGTCAGTGGTCCTTGGAATGAGAAGAAATTTCCAGTCAGTTTGTTTCACAAAGCAAGATTCCAGAGGCTGAGCCTGCTGTCCCTGTGATCCCCCCAGGACTGTTCCAGCCAAAAGAGCAGCTGAGGTGAAGGTCGGGTCAAAAAGGACAAAGAACAGCAGACTCCTGACTCTGGGCCAAGGATCAACACAGCAGCCCTGGAATGAAAGTCTATTCCATCGAAATAATGAGGTGGCTAGAGTGGGGACATAAAGGGGTCTTCAATTTTTTTTTTTTTTAAACTTGAGCCAGCACCTGTGTGGCAACCTGATAATCCGTATACAGAGCCCAACAAAAATAATCCATATACAGAGCCCAAAAAAAACAAGGAGGCCGCAAGAAAAAGTCCCCACTGCTGATACCTTAATGGCATGTCTTCCCACATAGTGTGTCAACTTTGGTTCCTCCCTAGAACTGCCTGTTTTAGGACAAAGTCTGGGACAAAAAAAGGCAGTACTTGAATTATAAGAAGCATCCAGGCAGGCAGAAGATATTCTCTTCACAAAAATCTTTCTCCCAAGGGCGCCTGGGTGGCTCAGTCAGGTGTCTGCCTTCAGCTCAGGTCATGATCCCAAGTTCCTGAGATCGAGTCCCGTGATGGGCTCCCTGCTCATCAGGGAGTCTGTTTTTCCCGCTCCCTCTGCCCCTCCACCAGCTCATGTTTGTGCAGGCTCTCTCTGTCAAATAAGTAAAATCTTTAAAAAAAAAAAAACTCAGGGCACCTGGATGGCTCAGTCACTTAAGCATCTGCCTTCGGCTTAGGTCATGATCCTAGGGTCCTGGGATAAGGCCCAGCATTAGGCTCCCTGCTCAGTGGGGAGACTGCTTCTCCCTCTCCCTCTGCCCTTCAGCCTGCTTGCGCATGCTCTCTAGCAAATAAATAAAATCTTTTTAAAAAAATTTTTTAAATTAAAAATTAGGGGAAAAAAAAAAAGAAGATGAAGTAGCCATATTTCTTCTATTCCACCCACTAAGTGTAACTAAAATCCCTGGACATCACATACACAAGGAACATGAGACTGGGAAGGAAGCAGGAGGCACACCAGAGCGGGGAATTGGGGCTCGAGGGAGAACACTGTGGTGAGTTCCTGGAGTTTTCTTCTGGCCTCACAGATCCCAGACGAGTTGCTGAAGAGGCAAAGACCCAGAAGGGCAGTAAGTACAGACAAAAGCCCCGAGGATCTGCTCCCTCTCCAACCAAATCACCGAGCAAGGGGAGCCAGCCTGACACAGCACTGGGAAGCAAGAATGTTTTTCCTGCCCGCAAATGCCAGAAGAAAAGACTTCCCGGTGGGAAGTCCAGCCTTCCGCCCTTACCAGGCTGTGACGAGGCACCAAGAGGACACTCCGGGGTAGCATCACAGTCGGAAGCCCAAGTCTCAGCTTGGGACAAAAAAAGCCTGGTGGGAAGTGAGGCCCCTGACCACCACTCAGCCATGACAAGGCCATCACTCTCCTCCAGTGGTGGCAGTGGAGGCCATGTGGGTAGGCAGACCTCTCACTCCTGTCCAGCAGTCAGGAGCAGCCCTGAGCAGCCGCAGGTGTCTCAGAGCCAGAGTGGGGAAACCGGACTCTGCTCCTACCTTTGGGAAGACCACTCCTCAAGGGGGCCCATCTCCTGCCTGGGGGATGGGGGGCTCCCCCAGGC
>NW_022634918.1:0-2960 GCF_010015895.1 Lontra canadensis | reverse complement strand
ACTGGCTCGAACTGTGTTATGAGGGAAGAATGATCTGGATGCTAATGGATGGATATACTTTAACTGGTAAAAATTATAGTTAAAGCTATAGTGATAATAGCATTACGTTATTATTTTTTTTAATAATTTTATTTTTTATAAACATATATATATATATTTTTTTTTCCCCCAGGGGTACAGGTCTGTGAATCTCCATGTTTACAAACTTCACAGCACTCACCATAGCACATACCCTACCCAATGTCCATAACCCCCCCCTCCGAACCCCCCTCTGCCCAGCAACCCTCAGTTTGTTTTGTGAGATTAAGAGTCACTTATGGTTTGTCTCCCTCCCAATCCCAACTTGTTTCATTTACTCTTCTCCTACCACATTAACCCCCCATGTTGCATCTCCTCTCCCTCATATCAGGGAGATCATATGATAGTTGTCTTTTTCTGACTGACTTATTTCACTAAGCATGATACCCTCTAGTTCCATCCACGTTGTCGCAAATGGCAAGATTTCATTTCTTTTGATGGCTGCATAGTATTCCATTGTATATATATATACCACATCTTCTTTATCCATTCGTCTGTTGATGGACATCTAGGTTCTTTCCATAGTTTGGCTATTGTAGACATTGCTGCTATAAACATTCGGGTGCACGTGCCCCTTCGGATCACTACGTTTGTATCTTTAGGGTAAATACCCAGCAGTGCAATTGCTGGGTCATAGGGTAGTTCTATTTTCAACATTTTGAGGAACCTCCATGCTGTTTTCCAGAGTGGTTGCACCAGCTTGCATTCCCACCAACAGTGTAGGAGGGTTCCCCTTTCTCCGCATCCTCGCCAGCATCTGTCATTTCCGGACTTGTTAATTTTAGCCATTCTGACTGGTGTGAGGTGGTATCTCATTGTGGTTTTGATTTGTATTTCCCTGATGCCGAGTGATATGGAGCCCTTTTTCATGTGTCTGTTGGCCATCTGGATGTCTTCTTTGCAGAAATGTCTGTTCATGTCTTCTGCCCATTTCTTGATTGGATTATTTGTTCTTTGGGTGTTGAGTTTGCTAAGTTCTTTATAGATTTTGGACACTAGCCCTTTATCTGATATGTCGTTTGCAAATATCTTCTCCCATTCTGTCAGTTGTCTTTTGGTTTTGTGAACTGTTTCCTTTGCTGTGCAAAAGCTTTTGATCCTGATAAAACCCCAATAGTTCATTTTTGCCCTTGCTTCCCTTGCCTTTGGCGATGTTCCTAGGAAGATGTTGCCGCGGCTGAGGTCGAAGAGGTTGCTGCCTGTGTTCTCCTCAAGGATTCTGATGGATTCCTTTCTCACATTGAGGTCCTTCATCCATTTTGAGTCTATTTTCGTGTGTGGTGTAAGGAAATGATCCAATTTCATTTTTCTGCATGTGGCTGTCCAATTTTCCCAACACCATTTATTGAAGAGGCTGTCTTTTTTCCATTGGACATTCTTTCCTGCTTTGTCGAAGATTAGTTGACCATAGAGTTGAGGGCCTATTTCTGGGCTCTCTATTCTGTTCCATTGGTCTATGTGTCTGTTTTTGTGCCGGTACCATGCTGTCTTGATGATGACAGCTTTGTAATAGAGCTTGAAGTCCGGAATTGTGATGCCACCAACTCTGGCTTTCTTTTTCAATATTCCTTTGGCTATTCGCGGTCTTTTCTGGTTCCATATAAATTTTAGGATTATTTGTTCCATTTCTTTGAAAAAAATGGATGGTACTTTGATAGGAATTGCATTAAATGTGTAGATTGCTTTAGGTAGCATAGACATTTTCACAATATTTATTCTTCCAATCCAGGAGCATGGAACATTTTTCCATTTCTTTGTGTCTTCCTCAATTTCTTTCATGAGTACTTTATAGTTTTCTGTGTATAGATTCTTAGTCTCTTTGGTTAGGTTTATTCCTAGGTATCTTATGGTTTTGCGTGCAATTGTAAATGGGATGGACTCCTTAATTTCTCTTTCTTCTGTCTTGTTGGTGTAGAGAAATGCGACTGATTTCTGTGCATTGATTTTATATCCTGACACATTACTGAATTCCTGTACAAGTTCTAGCAGTTTTGGAGTGGAGTCTTTTGGGTTTTCCACATAGAGTATCATATCATCTGCGAAGAGTGATAGTTTGACTTCTTCTTTGCCGATTTGGATGCCTTTAATTTCTTTTTGTTGTCTGATTGCTGAGGCTAGGACTTCTAGTACTATGTTGAATAGCAGTGGTGATAACGGACATCCCTGCTGTGTTCCTGACCTTAGCGGAAAAGCTTTCAGTTTTTCTCCATTGAGAATGATATTTGCGATGGGTTTTTCATAGATGGCTTTGATAATATTGAGGTATGTGCCCTCTATCCCTACACTTTGAAGAGTTTTGATCAGGAAGGGATGCTGTACTTTGTCAAATGCTTTTTCAGCATCTATGGAGAGTATCATATGGTTCCTGTTTTTTCTTTTATTAATGTGTTGTATCACATTGATTGATTTGCGGATGTTGAACCAACCTTGCAGCCCTGGAATAAATCCCACTTGGTCGTGGTGAATAATCCTTTTAATGTACTGTTGAATCCTATTGGCTAGTATTTTGGTGAGAATTTTTGCATCTGTGTTCATCAAGGATATTGGTCTGTAGTTCTCTTTTTTGATGGGATCCTTGTCTGGTTTTGGGATCAAGGTGATGCTGGCCTCATAAAATGAGTTTGGAAGTTTTCCTTCCATTTCTATTTTTTGGAACAGTCTCAGGAGAATAGGAATTAGTTCTTCTTTAAATGTTTGGTAGAATTCCCCCGGGAAGCCATCTGGCCCTGGGCTTTTGTTTGTTTGGAGATTTTTGATGACTGTTTCAATCTCCTACTGGTTATGGGTCTGTTCAGGCTTTCTATTTCTTCCTGGTTCAGTTGTGGTAGTTTATATGTCTCTAGGAATGCATCCATTTCTTCCAGATTGTCAAATTTGTTGGC
>NW_022634917.1:0-2962 GCF_010015895.1 Lontra canadensis | reverse complement strand
GGAATTATTATTTTCTATCAGAGGATTCTCTCATAAGTAAGGAGGAATGATTTTGATATATAAGACATATGTGAGCAGTTGTAGTAAAGTGAGTATTGTATGTATGTATGTAAATTTACACAAAAAAATGGAAGTAAATACCATGAATAGATTAAATTCTATCCCAGGAACACAAGGACATCACTGTTCCAAAAAACCCTATAAATCTACTCTGTTATTTAACAATTGGTGAAATATGAAAAAAATGTTTACTTCAATAGAAGAAGATGAAGCATTTGATTAAAAGTGTCAGTAATTAGATACAATGGGATAATGGCATACACAAGCTACATCTAGAAAAATTCAATACTTTCTTTTAGGTAAGTAAATGATAGCTACAAAATATAATCATTACATATGACCAACAAAAATGCTTGATTTTATAAATATAAACATACACCTGAAATATGCTGCAAATACTAACCAGATACCGCATTGTGGGTGATTTTTATTTCCTCCTTAGATTTTAAAATTCTGTTTAAAATTTCTCTACAGTGAATAATTTTGACTATGTTGATTATGAAAATTAAGAAAAGGAAACCTAGAGATCAGACCTCATTAACAACAACAAAAACTTAAAATATCCAAGAGTTTATTTTTTCAAAAATTTACACATTTTGGAGAGATAAATAGAGAGAGAGAGAGAGTGAGTGGGGGTTTAGGCAGATGGAGAGAATATTCAAGCAGACTCCCTGCTGAGCACAAAGCCCAGTTCCAGGCTGAATCCCAGGAATGAAAAGATCATGACCTGAGCTGAAACTCAACAACCGAGCCATCCAGGTGCCCCCTCCAAGTGTAGCTTTAAATGAGAAGAAATTAAAATGTGATCAATCCTAAACATGTAAGAATAAAAAGGAAGGGTAGGAGAAGGAAGATGAAGAAGAAAGACAAGAGCAGAGGAAGAGAAGTCAAGGAATAACATGAATTTTACTAAAGTGTGTCATGAGACAAAACTACAAAGAAAAAAATAACTTTATTAGTAGTATCTTTGTGGTATGACCAAATGTGTTCTCTTTTTAGTCTCCATACTTGAAAAAATGTCTTCCTATTTTTTAAAGCATGCATGGATTATTTCAATTTTATCTTTAATATTTAAAGAAAAGATGTTATATAGCTTACTTTCTCAAATGTTTTAGGACTGCTGGCAGGAATTCTCCTCAACCACACTGCATCCCAAAGTTTTTTATATATGGCTGATCCCCACCATATTTTAGGTCTTGGAGGTAATCCTTGACTGTTTTCTCTAACATGAACCAAGAATAATAGACATTCCTGATTCATCTTTGTTTCTTTTATTTTCCTTACCACAATGATAAGTACTTATTAACTAACTTATGTACATGTTAAATGTCTCTTGTTCTCTCACTTATCATTAACTCCAAAAGGGCAGTCAACTCTTCTGTTTTCTTCACCAATATATAATCAATTGCCTAGCACATGGCACATTAGGTAGGAACTCAATAAATAAATTTGAATGAATAATGTAAATGAGGAAATTGCAACAGAGTTTGGAAGTATAACTGAAAATCTGTAAGTATAAAATAAAAACTGATTTGCCAGACAAATGCTTGAAAATTGTCATAAAAAAATTGGCCATTAGTGTCCACTTTTTTCATTTTAATACTCTTTCATTACTATTTTTCACTGAGATTCATTATTCCCCAAACTGAAATATAGACATATCATTTGGGAAAAGAATAAGTAATTGTTTTTGCCTAGTGTAAGCACCAGAACCATCACAACCACTTCATGCCTCCAGAGCACATGATGTCAGGAGACATTCATGCCTAGATTTGTGCAAGCCTCAACCCTGAAACTTCATGACTCTGCAAGTGAGTGACTCCATAAATTCTGTACCCCAGGGGCCTCACGTGTCTCATTCTGGTATCTCTGTTAATTGATCTATTATTTATTCTTTCTATAAACTTATCCATGAAAGAGAAAAGAATGCATCTCCAGGCTATTTTAGCTTCCCAACCACAGGTTTCTGAATGTCCTTCCTTTCATACAAAGAGTATTACCTGTGTTCTGACTTTGTTCTTCTCCTTCAATATTATGTTGGCTATTCTTGACCTTCAGCCGTTTCATGTAAATTTAGAATCAGTTTGCTGATACCCATAAATTAACTTGATGAGATTTTTGACTGGGATTGTGTTGAATCTATAGACCAATTTGTGACAAACTGATATCTTCACTATATGGAATCTTTATCCATGAATATAGAGTATCTCTCAATTTCTTTTGTTCAATGATACCTTCCATCAGCATTTTAAGTTGTTCTTATATAGATAAAAGGGGTATTTTTCAAAATGTTTTTTTTTTTTCCTTTCTCCTGCTAGATGTGTGAGGAAATTTTTCTCCACTGTTAACTATGAGGACCTGGTAGAGCTCCTGGAGGTAAAACTCACAAATGTATGGAGGCTCCCCTAGCAGTTTGTTTTTGTTTTGGGGGCTTTTCCTCCCTTAGGGTTCTTATCAGAGTCATAGCCACATAAACCTTCAAGCAATACACTAATTACAGTTTAGGTTTCCCAACCCCAGGACTGGTATCTGTGGAAATTTCTGTTCTGGAAGGTTGTAATTGTCTGCATCTGCCTGTCTGACTTTCATGTTTTAGGAGCAGGGGTTTGTCCATGAACACAGTCTCTGAAAAATCCAAGGAGAGTTGCTTATTTTTTCAGCTTTTTACTTGTTAGGTTGTAATGACAATTTCTAACCTCCTCATTTGTCTGACCAAACAAGTTATGCTTTTATTTGAGAGGGGGAGAGAGAGAAAGTGAGGGCGGAGGTGGGCAGAAAGAGAGGGAGAGGGAGAGTCCTAAGCAGAATCCCCACTGAGCATGGAGCCTGACATAGGGCTTCATCTCACAGTCCTGAGATCATGACGTGAGCCAAACCAAGACAGCACCGCCCAGGGGCCCCC
>NW_022634916.1:0-2963 GCF_010015895.1 Lontra canadensis | reverse complement strand
AATTGCAGGGTCATAGGGAAGCTCTATTTTTAATTTCTTAAGGAATCGCCACACTGTTTTCCAAAGTGGTTGCCCCAACTTGCACTCCCACCAACAGTAGAAGAGGCTTCCCCTTTCTCCACATCCTCTCCAACACATGTTCTTTACTGTCTTGTTAATTTTGGCCACTCTAACTGGTATAAAGTGATATCTCAATGTGGTTTTGATTTGAATCTCCCTGATGGCTAATAATGATGAACATTTTTTCATGCGCCTGTTAGCCATTTGTATGTCTTCTTTGGAGATGTGTCTGTTCAGTCTTCTGCCCATTTTTTGACCTGATTAGCTGTTTTGTGTGTGTTCAGTTTGAGGAGTTCTTTATAGATCTTGGATATCAGCCCTTTGTCTGCAGTGTCATCTGCGAATATCTTCTCCCATTCTGTGGGTTGCCTCTTTGTTTTGCTGACTGTCTCCTTTGCTTTGCAGAAACTTTTGATCTTGATGAAGTCCCAAAAGTTCATTTTTGCTTTTGTTTCCTTTGCATTTGGGGACATGTCTTGAAAGAAGTTGCTGTGGCCGATGTCAAAGAGGTTACTGCCTATGTTCTCCTCTAGGATTTTGATAGATTCCTGCCTCACGTTGAGGTCTTTTACCCATTTCAAGTTTATCTTTGTGTATGGTGTAAGAGAATGGTTGAGTTTCAGTCTTCCATACAGAGCTGTCCAATTTCCCAGCACCATTTCTTGAAGAGACTGTCTTTTTTCCACTGGATATTTTTCCCTGCTTTGTTGAAGATTAGTTGACCATAGAGTTGAAGGTCCATATCTGGGCTCTCTACTCTGTTCCACTGGTTTATGTGTCTGTTTTTGTGCCAGTACCATGCTGTCTTGGTGATCACAGCTTTGTAGTAAAGCTTGAAATCAGGCGACGTGGTGCTCCCAGTTGTGTTTTTCTTCTTCAACATTTCCTTAGCAATTTGGGGTCTCTTCTGGTTCCATACAAATTCTAGGGTTGTTTGTTCCAGCTCTTTGAAAAGTGCACATGGAATTTTGATCGGGATGGCATTGAAAGTACAGATTGCTCTAGGCAGTATAGACATTTTGACAATGTTTATTCTTCCCATCCATGAGCATGGAATGGTTTTCCATCTTTTTGTGTCTTCTTCAATTTCTTTCATGAGTGTTCTGTAGTTCCTCGACTATAGATCCTTTACCTCTTTGGTTAGGTTTATTCCCAGGTATCTTATTGTTCTTGGTGCTATAGTAAATGGAATTCATTCTCTCATTTTCCTTTCCATATTTTCATTGCTAGTGTATAAGAAAGCAACTGATTTCTGTACAATGACTTTGTATCCTGCCACATTACTGAATTAGTGTATGAGTTCTAGTAGTTTGGGGGTGGAATCTTTTGGGTTTTTCATATAAAGTATCTTGTCATCTGCAAAGAGAGAGAGTTTGACTTCTTCATTGCCAATTCGAATACCTTTTATTTCTTTTTGTTGTCTGATTGCTGTTGCTAGGACTTCTAGTACTATGTTGAACAACAGTGAGAGTGGGCATCCTTGCCGTGTTCCTGATCTCAAAGGGAATGCTGTCAGCTTTTCCCCATTGAGGATGATATTCGCTGTGTGTTTTTTCATAGATAGGTTTTATGAAGTTGAGGAATGTTCCCTCTATTGGTGTACTCTGAAAGGTTTTAATCAGGAACAGATGCTGTATCTTGTCAAACATTTTTTCTGCATGCATTGAGAGGACCATGTGGTTCTTCTCTCTTCTCTTATTGATTTGCTCTATCACATTGCTTGATTTGCCAATGTTGAACCACCCTTGTATCCCATGGATAAATCCCACCCGATCATGGTGGATAATCTTTTTAATGTACTGTTGGATCCTATTAGCTAGGATCTTGTTGAGAATCTTGGCATCCATATTCATCAGGGATATTCGTCTGAAATTCTTCTTCCTGTTGGGGTCTTTGCCTGATTTGGGGTTCAGGGTATTGCTGGCTTCATGAAAAGAATCTGGAAGTTTTCCTTCTGTTTCTATTTTTTGAAACAGCTTTGGGAGAATAGGTACTATTTCTTCTTTGAATGTTTGGTAGAATTCTCCAGGGAATCTGTCAGGTCCTGGGCTCTTGCTTTTTGGGAGGTTTTTGATCACTGCTTCAATCTCGTTACTAGATATTGGTCTTCTCAGGTTGTCAATTTCTTCCTGATTCAGTTTTGGAAGTTTGTAGGTTTCCGGGAACGCATCCATTTCGTCTAGGTTGCTTAACTTATTGGCATATAACTGTTGATAATAATTTCTGATGATTGTTTCTATTTCCTTGGTGTTAGTCGTGATCTCTCCCTTTTCATTCATAATTTTATTAATTTGGGTCCTCTCTCTTTTCTTTTGGATTAGTTTGGCCAGTGGTTTATCGATCTTGCTGATTCTTTCAAAAAACCAGCTTCTAGTTTCATTGATGTGTTCTACTGTATCTCTAGTTTCTATCTCATTGATCTCTGCTCTAATCTGGATTCTTTCCCTTCTTATATGTGGGATTGGCTTAATTTGTTGTTGATTCTCCAGTTCTTTAAGGTGTAAGGAGATCTGGTGTATTCTGGATTTTTCAATTTTTCTGAGGGAGGCTTGAATGTTTATCTATTTCTCCCTTAGGATAACCTGTGCCGTATCCCACAGGTTTTGTACCGATCTGTCTTCATTCTCATTGGTTTCCATGAATTGCTTAAGTTCTTCTTTGATTTCCTGGTTGATCCAAACATTCTTAAGCAGGGTGGTCTTTAGCTTCCAAGTGTTTGAATTCTTTCCATACTTTTTCTTGTCGTTGAGTTCCAGTCACAAAGCATTGTGGTCTGAGAATATGCAGAGAATAATCTCAGTCTTTTGGTATCAGTTGACCCCGGATTTGTGACCCACTATCTGGTCTATTCTGGAGAAAGTTCTGTGTGCACTCAAGAAGAATGAGTATTCTGATGTTTTAGG
>NW_022634915.1:0-2966 GCF_010015895.1 Lontra canadensis | reverse complement strand
CATCCACACATTTATATATGTATCATAATTTTCTCTAAATTTACCACCACTAATAATAAATAAATTTATCACCCCAAATATAGCTTGAAGGTATCAGATGTCACCATTGTCACAATGCCAATCTCTGTCATATCTGATCTGCTTGTCAGGGCTGAGGACCTCTGGGTTCAATCCAGTTCTACTGTGTCAGTCTCTACCAATTAGGGACATCCGTTTTCACAAACATAAGGAGATTTGTACAAATGAAAGATTATTTTTGAGTTCTTATTTGATTATAACTACTAAAATGAGAAATACTAACAACAAAATTACTTACCTAACTTCCAAGCATAGCTAAATTGAGATTAATTGGTTTTCAGATTAAGCCTAGACTCAATACACTTTGCCCGGTTATTTCTGTAAGTACTAGCCAGAAGAGCTGTTCATCATGAAGGCTGTTTTATACCAGCTATGTGGTGAGACTTTTCACAAGGTATTTCAGATGTGCTTTTTGTTTTGTTTTGTTGTGTTGTGTTGTGTTTTTTTTAACACTCAATTGCCAGCATATAGTACTTCATTAGTATCAGATGTAGTGTTCAGTTATTCACTAGCTGTTTATAACACCCAGTGCTCATCCTATCATCTGCCTCCTTAACATCCTAACCTCCTTAACTCCCAGTCACCCCAGGCCCTTAACTGATCCCCCCTGCAACATTTAGTCTGTTTCCTGGAGTCCAAAGTCTCCCATGGTTTGTCCCCCTCTCTGATTTCTTCACATTCAGTTTTCCCTCCCTTCCCTTATGATCCTCTGAGCTATTTCTTACATTCCAGATATGAGTGAAACCATATGATAATTGCCTTTCTCTACTTGACTTATTTCACCTAACACAATCCCCTCCATTTGCATCTTTGACGATGCACATGCTGGGTATTCATCCTTTGTGATGGCTGAGTAATATTCCATTTTCTATATGGGTCACTTCTTTATCTATTCTTCTGTTAAAAGAAATCTTGGCTCCTTCCAGATTTTGGCTGTTGTGGACATTGCCGTTGTGAACATTGGGAGCATGTGCCTTTCCTACTCATTACATCTGTATCTTTGGGGTAAACAGCAAGTAGTACAGTGGATGTGTCATGCGATAGCTCCACTTTTAAGGTCTTGAGGAACCTCCAAACTGTTTTCTAGCCTGGCTGCCCAAGCTTGAATCCCAACAAAAGTGTAAGAGGGTTCTCCTTGCTACACGTCCTCTCCAAAACTTGTTTCCTGTCTTGTTAATTTTAGCCAATCTTTGTGGTGTAAGGTGGTATCTCATTGTGGTTTTGATTTGAGTTTCCCAGATGGCTAGTGATGTGAAGCATTTTTTTCATGTGCCTATTACCATTTTTATGTCTCCTTTGAAGAAGTGTCTATTCATGTCTTCTGCATGTTTCTTGATTGGATTATATGTTTTCTGGGGTTGAGTTTGATATGTTCTTTATAGAACTTGGATATAAGCCCCTTATCAATAATGTCATTTACGAATATCCTCTCCCAATCCTTGGATTGCATTTTAGTTGTGTTGTTTCCTATGCTGTGCAAAAGTTTTTTTTTTTTTTTAATATTGAGAAACAGTAGTTCATTTATGCTTTTGTTTCCCTTGCCTTACAGATGTGTGTTGCAAGAAGTTACTGTGGCTGAGGTCGAGGATGTTGCTGCCTGGGTTCTCCTCTAGGATTTTGAAGGATACCAATCTCACATTGAGGTATTTCATCCATTTTGAATTTATTGTTTCATATGGAGTAAGAAAATGGACCAGTGTCATCCTTCTGTATGTGACTGTACAATTTTTCCAGCAACATTTATTGAAGACACTGTCTTTTTTCCATTGCATATTCTTTCCTTTATTGAAGATTAGTTGATCATAGACATGAAGGTCCATGTCTGGTTCTGTATTCTGTTCCACTGAGTGATGGGTTTGTTTTTGTGTCACTACCATGTTGTCCTGATGATCACAGTTGTGTAAACTAGCTTGAAGTCAGGCATTGTGATTCAGGGTCTTTTCTGGTCCATGCAAATTTCAGAATTTTTTTCTCTGTGAAAAATATTGATGGTATTTTGATAGTGATTTTGCTGATTGTGTAGGTAGCTCTGGGCAGCACAGACAGTTTCACAATGTTTTTTCTTCCAGTCTGTGAGCATGGAATGGTTTTCCATCTCTTTCTGTCTTCCTCAGTTTCCCTCATAAGTGTTCTGTACTTTCTACGTAGAGATCTTTTACATCTTTGGTCACGTTTATTCCTATGTATCTTATGATATTTGGTGCTATGTTAAATGGAGTCAACTCCCTAACTTCTCTTTTCCATTCACATTCTTAGTTTATAGAAAAACAGCTGATTTCTGTGCATTGATTTTGAATCCTGAAACATTGCTGATTGCTGTATCAGTTGAAGTAATTTAGGGGTCTAGTCTTTTGGGTTTTCCACACAAAGCATATTGTCATATGCAAAGAAAAAGAGTATGACTTCTTCTTTGCCAATTCGAATCCCTTTTATTTGTCATTGTTGTTCACATGCTGGGACTAGGATTTCTAGTACTATGCTAAACCACAGTGGTGAGAGTGGGCATCATTTTCATGTTCCTGACCTAAGGGGAATGTTTTCAGTTTTCCCGCATTGCTAGTGATATTTGCTGTGGGCTTTTCATGGATGGCTTTTATGATACGAGATATGTTCTGTCTATCCCTCTATTTTGAGAAGTTTTATCAGGAAAGGATGTATTTTGCCAAATGGTTTTTCTGCATCAATTGAGAGGATGTAATGGATCTCGTCTTTCCTTTGTTTATATGATATATCACGTTTTACTTGTGAATGTTGAACTACCTTTGCATCCCAGGAATCAACTTTACCTGGTCGTTGTGAATAACTTGTTATTTATTTATTTATTTAACTTTATTTTATCCTTTCAGTGTTCCAAGATTCATTTTTTATGCTAACTCTTTTAATGTACA
>NW_022634914.1:0-2966 GCF_010015895.1 Lontra canadensis | reverse complement strand
AGAGAAAGGACCCAAATAAATAAAATCATGAATGAAAGAGGAGAGATCACAACTAACACCAAAGAAATACAGACAATTATAAGAACATACTATGAGCAACTCTACGCCAACAAATTTGACAATTTGGGAGAAATGGATGCATTTCTAGAGACATATAAACTACCACAACTGAACCAGGAAGAAATATAAAACCTGAATAGACCCATAACAAGTAAGGAGATTGAAACAGTCATCAAAAATCTCCAAACAGAGGGGGAGGAGTCAAGATGGCGGAGAAGTAGCAGGCTGAGACTACTTCAGGTAGCGGGAGATCAGCTAGATAGCTTATCTAAAGATTGCAAACACCTACAAATCCAATGGGAGATCGAAGAGAAGAAGATCAGCAATTCTAGAAACAGAAAATCAACCACTTTCTGAAAGGTAGGACTGGCGGAGAAGTGAATCCAAAGCGACGGGAAGATAGACGCCGGGGGAAGGGTCCGGCTCCCGGCAAGCGGCGGAGCAACGGAGCACAAAATCAGGACTTTTAAAAGTCTGTTCGGCTGAGGGACATCGCTCCAGAGGCTTAACCGGGGTGAAGCGCACGCGGGGTCAGCATGGCCTCAGGTCCTGCAGGGTCACAGAAGGATCGGGGGTGTCTGAGTGTCGCAGAGCTTACAGGTATTAGAACAGGGAAGCCGGCTACAGAGACAGAGCCGAGGAGAAAGCTCTAAGCTCGGGTTTACCTTGAACCGCTTGCAGGCTCGGTCAGCTCGGAGCGCGGCCTGAGGCCAGGGTGACGGGAGCAATTGGGCGCTCTTCTCTGAGGGCGCACTGAGGAGTGGGGCCCCAAACTCTCGGCTCTTCCAGGCTGGAGACTGGGAGGCCGCCATCTTCATTCCCGTCCTCCAGAACTCTACGGAAAGCGCTCAGGGCAGAAAAGCTCCCGAAAGCGAACCTGAGCGGATTACTCAGCCCGGCCCCTGGTAAGAGCGGTGCAACTCCGCCTGGGGCAAAGACACTTGAGAATCACTACAACAGGCCCCTTCCCCAGAAGATCAACAAGAAACCCAGCCGGGACCAAGTTCACCTACCAAGGAGTGCAGTTTCAATACCAAGGAGAGCAGCGGAATGCCAGACGAGGAGAAAGCAAAGCACGGAACTCGTGGCTTTCTCCCCATGATTCTTTAGCCTTGCAGTTAATTTAATTTTTTTTCTTTTTCAATTTTTTTTTCTCTTTTTCTCCTAAATTTTTTTAACTTTTACCCTTTTCTTTTTTAACGTTTTTTAACTAGTTTATCTAATATATAAATATTTTTTTCCGTTTTATATTTTTTCATTATTGGTTTTCTTTTTTTATTTGTTTCTTTTTTCTTTTTTTTTTCTTTTTTTTTTTTTCTTTCTGAACCTCTTTATATCCTCTTCCCCCCCCTCACGATTTGGGATCTCTTCTGATTTGGCTAAAGCATATTTTCCTGGGTTGTTGCCAACCTTTTAGTATTTTAATTGTTCCTTCATATACCCTTATCTGGACAAAATGAAAAGGCAGAAAAATTCACCACAAAAAAAAGAACAAGAGGCAGTACCAAAGGCTAGGGACCTAATCAACACAGACATTGGTAATATGTCAGATCTAGAGTTCAGAATGACGATTCTCAAGGTTCTAGCCGGGCTCGAAAAAGGCATGGAAGATATTAGAGAAACCCTCTCGGGAGATATAAAAGCCCTTTCTGGAGAAATAAAAGAACTAAAATCTAATCAAGTTGAAATTAAAAAAGCTATTAATGAGGTGCAATCAAAAATGGAGGCTCTCACTGCTAGGATAAATGAGGCAGAAGAAAGAATTAGCGATATAGAAGACCAAATGAAAGAGAATAAAGAAGCTGAGCAAAAGAGGGACAAACAGCTACTGGACCACGAGGGCAGAATTCGAGAGATAAGTGACACCATAAGACGAAACAACATTAGAATAATTGGGATTCCAGAAGAAGAAGAAAGAGAGAGGGGAGCAGAAGGTATATTGGAGAGAATTACTGTAGAGAATTTCCCCAATATGGCGAAGGGAACAAGCATCAAAATCCAGGAGGTTCAGAGAACCCCCCTCAAAATCAATAAGAATAGGTCCACACCCCATCACCTAATAGTCAAATTTACAAGTCTTAGTGACAAAGAGAAAATCCTGAAAGCAGCCTGGGAGAAGAAGTCTGTAACATACAATGGTAAAAATATTAGATTGGCAGCAGACTTATCCACAGAGACCTGGCAGGCCAGAAATAGCTGGCATGATATATTCAGAGCACTAAACGAGAAAAACATGCAGCCAAGAATACTATATCCAGCTAGGCTATCATTGAAAATAGAAGGAGAGATTAAAAGCTTCCAGGACAAACAAAAACTGAAAGAATTTGCAAACACCAAACCAGCTCTACAGGAAATCTTGAAAGGGGTCCTCTAAGCAAAGAGAGAGCCTAAAAGTAGTAGATCAGAAAGGAACAGAAACAATATACCGTAACAGTCACCTTACAGGCAATACAATGGCACTAAATTCATATCTCTCAATAGTTACCCTGAATGTTAATGGGCTAAATGCCCCAATCAAAAGACACAGGGTATCAGAATGGATAAAAAAACAAAACCCATCTATATGTTGCCTACAAGAAACTCATTTTAAACCTGAAGACACCTTCAGATTTAAAGTGAGGGGGTGGAAAAGAATTTGCCATGCTAATGGACATCAGAAGAAAGCAGGAGTGGCAATCCTTATATCAGATCAATTAGATTTTAAGCCAAAGACTATAATAAGAGATGAGGAAGGACACTATATCATACTCAAAGGATCTGTCCAACAAGAAGATCTAACAATTTTAAATATCTATGCCCCTAACGTGGGAGCAGCCAACTATATAAACCAATTAATAACAAAATCAAAGAAACACATCAACAATAATACAATAATAGTAGGGGACTTTAACACTCCCCTCACTGAA
>NW_022634913.1:0-2966 GCF_010015895.1 Lontra canadensis | reverse complement strand
GACTGAAGTAGAGAGGCAGGTTTCCCATGAATTCCCCCTGGAATTGTTTTGCTTTCAAGGTTTTGGCCCATTCAGATACTCAGTCACTTTTAATTACTGTAAGTGGGGCTTTGGAAGGTGGGTCAGACATAACCTTTTTGGACAGACCTGTAAGAGAGGAAGAGGATCTGCAGCTCTAGCATCTGGACTTTGTTATCTTAAATCTTTGGACTCATCTTCATTATCCTTCCCTATGTCATTCCTCAAACCTTATTCTCTGTCACCTCAGGGACTTCATGCTGTTTGCTCTCCCTGCAATATTTTGACCTCTCATCCAGCATTCAGTAATCACACTTGATGCATCAGGCTTCAGTTTAGATGGGTCTTTCCTGTTCTCATTCCTTGGGTTGGAGAGTTCTCATATGTGATCTCATTAACACCTTAAATACAACCCAGTGTAGCTTTTGTCATGCTTTATTATAACTATATGGTTCCTTGTGCCAGTCTGTTTTTATGCCGGTACCATTCTGTCTTGGTGATCACAGCTTTGTAGTAAAGCTTGAAATCAGGTAACATGATGCCACCAGTTTTGTTTTTGTTTTCAAAATTTCCTTAGTGATTCGGGTTCTCTTCTGATTCCATACAAATTTTAGGATTATTTTCTCCAGCTCTTTGAAAATTACCGGTGGGATTTTGATCAGAATGACATTAAAACTATAGATTGCTCTAGGCAGTATAGACATTTTAACAATGTTTATTATTCCGATCCAAGAGCGTGGAATGGTCTTCCATCTTTTTGTGTCTTCTTCAATTTCTTTCATGAGTGTTCTGTAGTTCCTCGAGTACAGATCCTTTACCTCTTTGGTTAGGTTTATTCCCAGGTATCTTATGGTTCTTGGTGCTATAATAAATGGAATTGATTCTCTAATTTCCCTTTCTGTATTTTCATTGTTAGTGTATAAGAAAGCCACTGATTTCTGTACATTGACTTTGTATCCTGCCACGTAAGTGAATTGCTGTATGAGTTCTAGAAGTTTGGGGGTGGAGTCTTTTGGGCTTTCCATATAAAATATCATGTCATCTGTGAAGAGAGAGAGTTTGACTTCTTCATTGCTAATTTGGATACCTTTAATTTATCTTTGTTGTCTGGTTGCTGTTGCTAGGACTTCTAATACTATGTTGAACAAGAGCAGTGAGAGTGGGCAACCTTGTCGTGTTCCTGATCTCAACGGGAAGCCTGCAAGCTTTTTCCCATTGAGGATGATATTTGCTGTGGGTCTTTCATGGATAGATTTTATGAAGTTCAGGAATGTTTCCTCTATCCCTATATGTTGAAGGGTTTTAATCAGGAACGGATGCTGGATTTTGTCAAATGCTTTTTCTGCATCATTTGAGAGGACCATGTGGTTCTTCTCTTTTCTTTTATTAATTTTTTCTATCACATTGATTGATTTGTGAATGTTGAACCATCCTTGTAACCCAGGGAAGAATCCCACCTGGTCATGGTGGATAATCTTCTTAATGTGCTGTTGGATCCTGTTTGCTAAGACCTTGTTGAGAATCTTAGCATCCATATTCATCAGTGATATTGTTCTGAGATTCTCCTTTTTGAGGGTCTTTTTCTGGTTTGGTGATCAGGGTAATGTTGGCTTCATAGAAAGAGTCTGGAAGTTTTCCTTCAGCTTTAATTTTTTGAAACATCTTCAGGAGAGTAGGTGTTATTTCTTCTTTGAAAGTTTGGTAGAATTCCCCAAGGAATCTGTCAGATCCTGGGATCTTGTTTTTAGGGAGGTTTCTGATCACTGCTTCAATCGTGTTACTAGATATCACTCTATTCAGGTTGTCAATTTCTTCCTGGTTCAATTTTGGGAGTTTATAGTTTTCCAGGAATGCATCCATTTCATCTACGTTGCTTAGCTTATTGGCATATAACTGTTGATAATAACTTCTGATGGTTGTTTCTACTTCCTTGTTGTTCATTGTGATCTCTCCCTTTTCATTCATAATTTTATTAAATTGGAGGAATGCAAATTATTAAAAAAGATGAAAAATAAGAAAAAAACTGAAAAAATAAAAATATAAAAATAATAAATAAATAAATAAATAAATAAATAAATGGCTAAAAAATAAAATACAAAGAATGCTACCTAATGTTTTCCCTAAAAGTTGAAGATTTGCAACCCTCTATGATAAGTAAACTTGACAGGAGTGAGGCGTTTGTGATGGTCTTCTTGGGGAGGGGTCTGTTGCACTGATTCTCAGGTGTACTTCAGCTGGTGCAAATGCACCTCTTGTAGGAGGCAGACTTCCATGTAATCAACACCGGTTTCCATTATGTGGCCCTATATTACTCCCTGAAGTCTTACAGCACAAATGGGTGGGATGAATATGTCCTCACCCTGCTCTCTACCCAGGAGCTGAAAATTTGCACCCCAAAACCACAGTGAGCTCTCACAGAAAAGCATTACATCAGTCTTATCTCCTTGGTTTCTGTCAGAATTCTGTGTTCAACCAGCCAGTGACAAAGCATTTTTATTTCAGGCATGCGACTGAATTCCAACTCCATTTTCTATGGATTTCTATGGCACAGAGTCATGCTGTACCTCCTGGGGGTTGGAGGCCTTTCCATGCTTCTGGTTTTTTGTTTATTTGTTTGCTTGCCTGTTTGCTTTGGTTTTGGTGTACTCCTCCCAGGAATGTGGTCGCCCAACTGTGCTGAGATTTGAAGCTTAGGACTACAAAGAGCAAAAAGCCAGCACCTAACCTCACAATTTTCAGACAGTTTTCCCCAACTGATACCAGAGGACTCTGAAACATTCAGGCCCCAACTGTTCTTCTTGTGACCCCCCAGGAACCTCATGCTGCCACATCTGCTTAATGAGTCCGCCCTGCTTCACCACATGAACACCTTTGATCTGGGGACATCCCCCACAGTAGTAAATTCTTAAAAGTTTCAATTCAATAGATTCTTTGCTGATAGAACTTTG
>NW_022634912.1:0-2967 GCF_010015895.1 Lontra canadensis | reverse complement strand
TTTCTCCATGGAACACTTCAGGAAGTAAGAGCTCTGATCACGTAGCCATAAACTGTCTTGCCAATTTCCTTTTGGTATTCCTTGAACGACATGTTTTTTATATATCTCACAATTTTAACCCTGGAAATGCTTTCATTTTAAATAACTTAATTAAAAGTGTAATACTGCATGCGATAGATCACAGGGATGGCTGAGGTTAAAAAGATCTGGATATCACCTATTTGTCCATTGGCTGTCTAACTCTTCAGTCTAACCAAAATTAGATTAATGCATTTGTTGTGTTCGTTTGTTTTGATAGTCTCCTTAGCTTGAATGCTAAAAGTCTAACTATATATTTTTTTAAGTTTTAGAGAAGAACATGGTCAGCATTGTTTTTTTTTTAATTTAGATTCAATTAGCCAACATATAGTAGATCATTAGTTGCAGATGCAGTGTTCAATAATTTATCAGTCGTGTATACATCATCAGTCCTTTAACATTGGTTCCTTGTTCTAGTCTGTTGAGGTTTACATTTTAAAAATCTTCAATTTTTGGCTTTACATTTTAACTATCCTTTCTGAAATACCTCACCTTTATATTGTATGGGTTAAGTACTAAGCCCCACATATAATGGTGATCAAAATGGCAGAATTATGCCAAGCAGTTGCATATCCTAAAGAGAGACAGATAAAGAATCTGTTGTGTTATATTTGCATATATGATTTATAATATACTATATATATTTTATATGTATGCCATTATATTTATGTGAACAAACTGTGGTTAAGTGCAAAAGGAGAAGTGTGTTAAAAGATTGTGCACCATGAGGCTCTGGCATAGTTGGTAATTAGGGATTCTGAAATGGCTTCCTAGAGGATTTCATCTTTAAGCTTAGATCTGGAACACAGGCATTAGCTATGAGAAGAGAGGTAGGCAGAGTAACGTGGTTCACATTCTGGAGAGATAAAATAGTAGATTTTATTGTTGGTAGCAAGTGAAACTTATTATATCCACATATCATCATCTTGTTATTCCATATTGTTACTACACATGCTGCATAGGACAGACACTAGGTAAGAGCACTTTAATGTCATCCCCAGAAATCTGCCCATTCTGGCATCTGTTCATGAATCCACACCCGCCTCAGTGTCTACAAGTCACATCCCCCATCATGTCTGCATCTTCCTTCCTATCTCTCCAGCTGGGCCAGCCCCATGTGGCCAAAGTTCATGGGAAACCTTGTCCGTGTGTATTCTGGAAATACAAGGAGTCGATACTGGAGTGGCTCTCAAATTGTTGCGTTAGAGGATTGTATAAAATAAGGAGGTGAGCAGATTTGGCAATACCAGACTGAGGTAGAATATCAATCTATTATTAAGAGCAATGTCACTGGGGCAGATTAACTCACATTAATATCTCTTTCCACATATTTAGAAGATGTAAATAATAATATTCACCTAATGGAACTGCGATAAAATTAACTGGGATAAAGTATTTAGAACGCTTGGTTTGATGTGTGAAACCTACTAAGTTGCATAATAAATGTTAATTCTTCTCTCCTTTCTTTGAATCTTTTAAAGGGTTGATATTAATAATACCTCCTTCATAGCAGAGGATTAAATGAAGCACCTTACAGGAAAAGGGTTTTTATTAGTCCTTAAAACTTATCCAAATTTATATTAGCCATCCCTTCAATATTATCTAGGCTAAGAGTAGTTATTATTGTTTTAATCAGAAGAACAGGCCTTCCAAGGGAATTCAGAGAAACACTGATTGCTGTGGGCTGAATGAGCTTTTGCTAATATCCTAGAGTCTCTACTTGTAAAACCATTACTTGCTTTTCTAGCCTGGTGTCAGTGAGTGCCTGGTATGTTGTGATTCTAGAAGAAGGGAGCAAAAGAATTCCTCTTACCTTTACCAGGAGAAGGGAAAACGGTGTATGAAGCCAGTCTCCTCTGTTATGTTCATTAGGGATAGAAGCCAGCAGATGAGGTCTGACTGCTATGCTGGAGAGGGAGAGAAGGACCATGAGCCTGGAAAGGATGCTTCGTGGGACAGAAGCTTTAGTAACTTTCCCCACAAAGGACATGGCAAGCGTAAATTGCTCTGTTATCTAGGGTCTTAACCATAAATAAGTACCATCTCCCAGGAGGGTAGTTGGATAGTTGTTGGATCTCCCCTGTTACCAGATAATGAGTCCAAACTAAACTGATCCTTGCACTTGGAATCTCTTGTCAATGGGAGATTTGAGGTATTCCTGTCAAAGTGAAGACCAGTATTAAACCTTTAATCAACATTCTCAGTATCCAATGTAATTTCCTAAGAAATAGCAGGCTCACTAATGAAGGTCACTTATCCCTCCTGCTTCAAGGATTTGAGTCTCATCAGACTGTCATAGCTGGGCCAGCTCAAGTCCCAAATTATTATTGCCCTGGGGAACCAAGACTGTATTTTATATTTTACATTAAAAAAGGGGCCTTGGTAACCTTGGTTGTATATAAAAGGATGAATTGAGGGGGACACTGGGCAGACATTTAACTTTCCCGTTACTTTTTAGATAATTCCCTTAGGATGATCTTCCAGGATTTGAAGAAACCATATGTTTTCATTCAATGTACTATACAGATTTTATAGGTTTGATTATATCCCTGCTTGGATATACTTTGCCATCTTAAACTTGCAAAATTTTAATATCTTTACCCTTATTGCATTTCTCTTTCCCTAGTCTCCATTAGTCTGTTAGATCTTTCACAATGGAACATACACTGGATATATTCTTTTTGGTAGCTGACAATTACAGACCTAGGGTTCACTCATTTAGAGTTTGGTTCATCATTGATTGACTGATTAAACCAGTATTTATGGAATGGGATGTGCTCATCATGTCTAAGTCTGGGCACAAAGAAGGATAAGACAAACAAGATTCCTGCATTCATGGAGCTTCCATTGTTGCTAGTGAAACAGACAATAAACACAGTAAATAAGTCA
>NW_022634911.1:0-2968 GCF_010015895.1 Lontra canadensis | reverse complement strand
GCCTGGGGGAGCCCCCCATCCCCCAGGCAGGAGATGGGCCCCCTTGAGGAGTGGTCTTCCCAAAGGTAGGAGCAGAGTCCGGTTTCCCCACTCTGGCTCTGAGACACCTGCGGCTGCTCAGGGCTGCTCCTGACTGCTGGACAGGAGTGAGAGGTCTGCCTACCCACATGGCCTCCACTGCCACCACTGGAGGAGAGTGATGGCCTTGTCATGGCTGAGTGGTGGTCAGGGGCCTCACTTCCCACCAGGCTTTTTTTGTCCCAAGCTGAGACTTGGGCTTCCGACTGTGATGCTACCCCGGAGTGTCCTCTTGGTGCCTCGTCACAGCCTGGTAAGGGCGGAAGGCTGGACTTCCCACCGGGAAGTCTTTTCTTCTGGCATTTGCGGGCAGGAAAAACATTCTTGCTTCCCAGTGCTGTGTCAGGCTGGCTCCCCTTGCTCGGTGATTTGGTTGGAGAGGGAGCAGATCCTCGGGGCTTTTGTCTGTACTTACTGCCCTTCTGGGTCTTTGCCTCTTCAGCAACTCGTCTGGGATCTGTGAGGCCAGAAGAAAACTCCAGGAACTCACCACAGTGTTCTCCCTCGAGCCCCAATTCCCCGCTCTGGTGTGCCTCCTGCTTCCTTCCCAGTCTCATGTTCCTTGTGTATGTGATGTCCAGGGATTTTAGTTACACTTAGTGGGTGGAATAGAAGAAATATGGCTACTTCATCTTCTTTTTTTTTTTCCCCTAATTTTTAATTTAAAAAATTTTTTTAAAAAGATTTTATTTATTTGCTAGAGAGCATGCGCAAGCAGGCTGAAGGGCAGAGGGAGAGGGAGAAGCAGTCTCCCCACTGAGCAGGGAGCCTAATGCTGGGCCTTATCCCAGGACCCTAGGATCATGACCTAAGCCGAAGGCAGATGCTTAAGTGACTGAGCCATCCAGGTGCCCTGAGTTTTTTTTTTTTTAAAGATTTTACTTATTTGACAGAGAGAGCCTGCACAAACATGAGCTGGTGGAGGGGCAGAGGGAGCGGGAAAAACAGACTCCCTGATGAGCAGGGAGCCCATCACGGGACTCGATCTCAGGAACTTGGGATCATGACCTGAGCTGAAGGCAGACACCTGACTGAGCCACCCAGGCGCCCTTGGGAGAAAGATTTTTGTGAAGAGAATATCTTCTGCCTGCCTGGATGCTTCTTATAATTCAAGTACTGCCTTTTTTTGTCCCAGACTTTGTCCTAAAACAGGCAGTTCTAGGGAGGAACCAAAGTTGACACACTATGTGGGAAGACATGCCATTAAGGTATCAGCAGTGGGGACTTTTTCTTGCGGCCTCCTTGTTTTTTTTGGGCTCTGTATATGGATTATTTTTGTTGGGCTCTGTATACGGATTATCAGGTTGCCACACAGGTGCTGGCTCAAGTTTAAAAAAAAAAAAAATTGAAGACCCCTTTATGTCCCCACTCTAGCCACCTCATTATTTCGATGGAATAGACTTTCATTCCAGGGCTGCTGTGTTGATCCTTGGCCCAGAGTCAGGAGTCTGCTGTTCTTTGTCCTTTTTGACCCGACCTTCACCTCAGCTGCTCTTTTGGCTGGAACAGTCCTGGGGGGATCACAGGGACAGCAGGCTCAGCCTCTGGAATCTTGCTTTGTGAAACAAACTGACTGGAAATTTCTTCTCATTCCAAGGACCACTGACATCCTTGAACACCTGGCTCTCACAGGCGGGTGGGGAGGTGGGTGGTGGGTGGTGGCGGCAGGCCCTGGGTCCTGGGCCTAAAAGAGAGGGAGAAAATATGAAACATTTAAGTAACATGTTAACAAAACAGGAAACATTTCAGCACCAAGTGTGACTCTGAGACAATTAAGAACTAGGAAACAAAGAATGTAAAGTCTAGATAGTTCAAAGGAATTTTTTTTTTTTTTAAGGAGTTGAGTCTGATTAAAAGCTTGTATTTTGTTCCTAAATGGTAAAAACTGGGTTCAGAAGAATGTGGTAACTTTCAGTACCCCCCTCCCTACTTTTTTCCCTGGTGACTCAGTCATGTCCATTGTATTTTTGAAACCTTATCACTATAGAATCCTTAATTCCATAGTTACTATAAATGAAAAATGAGAATGCTTTTTTTTTTGCTCCATTTATTATGCACATTTTTGTCCTAGAATTACTTTTGTAACATATTCAGGATATTATTATTTTTTTTTATAAGATACTGATTTTTTTTTTAAATTCCAGTATAGTTAAGTGTCTTCTTAATTCCCATCACCTGTTTCCCCCATCCTCTCATCACCCCCGCCACCTGGTCCCCCCTGCCCCACCTCCCTCTGGTAACCATCAGTTTGTTCTCTCTATAGTTAAGAGTTCTGGGTTTATCTTTTTTATTCTTTGCTGATGATACTCTTTTTGAATTAGATGTATCAATCCTTGAAATAAGGAATGAATATTGAATGTGTTTTATAAGTTGTCAAGTGGGAGAACAATGTAATCATTATTTGAGAATAAATAGTAAATTGTTTTCCTTTTTTTTTTTTAAATCACAGAAATACTTTACAAGACTATGTGTTGGAAGAGTATGTGATGACCTTGTGGTTTGAGCTTTGTCATTTTTAGCGTTCCCTTGGTGGCGCCAGACATAACAACATATACCAAAGAAGGGGAAGAATTCTACCAAGAACATTCCATGGTCTGATCTTGATTTTAAAATAGTTCTGAGTGTAATAAGAAAAAAGATTTATCAGAAATAATGTAATGTATTTACATAGGGCAAGCTCAGAACACAAGATTCACAGAGAGTCAGGTGTACAACTCAGCAGGGCTGAACAGGTGAGCCAAGAGGAAGAAGTGGCCCTTGGGGAAGACCACTCCTCAAGGGGCCCCATCTGGCTGGGGGATGGGAGGCTCCCCCAGGCCCCTGTGGGGGGCAGGGAGAGAGACAAAGGCAGGGACCAGCCAGCAGCCATGGGCAGGGTTGGTGGCTGGCT
>NW_022634910.1:0-2968 GCF_010015895.1 Lontra canadensis | reverse complement strand
GCCTGGGGGAGCCCCCCATCCCCCAGGCAGGAGATGGGCCCCCTTGAGGAGTGGTCTTCCCAAAGGTAGGAGCAGAGTCCGGTTTCCCCACTCTGGCTCTGAGACACCTGCGGCTGCTCAGGGCTGCTCCTGACTGCTGGACAGGAGTGAGAGGTCTGCCTACCCACATGGCCTCCACTGCCACCACTGGAGGAGAGTGATGGCCTTGTCATGGCTGAGTGGTGGTCAGGGGCCTCACTTCCCACCAGGCTTTTTTTGTCCCAAGCTGAGACTTGGGCTTCCGACTGTGATGCTACCCCGGAGTGTCCTCTTGGTGCCTCGTCACAGCCTGGTAAGGGCGGAAGGCTGGACTTCCCACCGGGAAGTCTTTTCTTCTGGCATTTGCGGGCAGGAAAAACATTCTTGCTTCCCAGTGCTGTGTCAGGCTGGCTCCCCTTGCTCGGTGATTTGGTTGGAGAGGGAGCAGATCCTCGGGGCTTTTGTCTGTACTTACTGCCCTTCTGGGTCTTTGCCTCTTCAGCAACTCGTCTGGGATCTGTGAGGCCAGAAGAAAACTCCAGGAACTCACCACAGTGTTCTCCCTCGAGCCCCAATTCCCCGCTCTGGTGTGCCTCCTGCTTCCTTCCCAGTCTCATGTTCCTTGTGTATGTGATGTCCAGGGATTTTAGTTACACTTAGTGGGTGGAATAGAAGAAATATGGCTACTTCATCTTCTTTTTTTTTTTCCCCTAATTTTTAATTTAAAAAATTTTTTTAAAAAGATTTTATTTATTTGCTAGAGAGCATGCGCAAGCAGGCTGAAGGGCAGAGGGAGAGGGAGAAGCAGTCTCCCCACTGAGCAGGGAGCCTAATGCTGGGCCTTATCCCAGGACCCTAGGATCATGACCTAAGCCGAAGGCAGATGCTTAAGTGACTGAGCCATCCAGGTGCCCTGAGTTTTTTTTTTTTTAAAGATTTTACTTATTTGACAGAGAGAGCCTGCACAAACATGAGCTGGTGGAGGGGCAGAGGGAGCGGGAAAAACAGACTCCCTGATGAGCAGGGAGCCCATCACGGGACTCGATCTCAGGAACTTGGGATCATGACCTGAGCTGAAGGCAGACACCTGACTGAGCCACCCAGGCGCCCTTGGGAGAAAGATTTTTGTGAAGAGAATATCTTCTGCCTGCCTGGATGCTTCTTATAATTCAAGTACTGCCTTTTTTTGTCCCAGACTTTGTCCTAAAACAGGCAGTTCTAGGGAGGAACCAAAGTTGACACACTATGTGGGAAGACATGCCATTAAGGTATCAGCAGTGGGGACTTTTTCTTGCGGCCTCCTTGTTTTTTTTGGGCTCTGTATATGGATTATTTTTGTTGGGCTCTGTATACGGATTATCAGGTTGCCACACAGGTGCTGGCTCAAGTTTAAAAAAAAAAAAAATTGAAGACCCCTTTATGTCCCCACTCTAGCCACCTCATTATTTCGATGGAATAGACTTTCATTCCAGGGCTGCTGTGTTGATCCTTGGCCCAGAGTCAGGAGTCTGCTGTTCTTTGTCCTTTTTGACCCGACCTTCACCTCAGCTGCTCTTTTGGCTGGAACAGTCCTGGGGGGATCACAGGGACAGCAGGCTCAGCCTCTGGAATCTTGCTTTGTGAAACAAACTGACTGGAAATTTCTTCTCATTCCAAGGACCACTGACATCCTTGAACACCTGGCTCTCACAGGCGGGTGGGGAGGTGGGTGGTGGGTGGTGGCGGCAGGCCCTGGGTCCTGGGCCTAAAAGAGAGGGAGAAAATATGAAACATTTAAGTAACATGTTAACAAAACAGGAAACATTTCAGCACCAAGTGTGACTCTGAGACAATTAAGAACTAGGAAACAAAGAATGTAAAGTCTAGATAGTTCAAAGGAATTTTTTTTTTTTTTAAGGAGTTGAGTCTGATTAAAAGCTTGTATTTTGTTCCTAAATGGTAAAAACTGGGTTCAGAAGAATGTGGTAACTTTCAGTACCCCCCTCCCTACTTTTTTCCCTGGTGACTCAGTCATGTCCATTGTATTTTTGAAACCTTATCACTATAGAATCCTTAATTCCATAGTTACTATAAATGAAAAATGAGAATGCTTTTTTTTTTGCTCCATTTATTATGCACATTTTTGTCCTAGAATTACTTTTGTAACATATTCAGGATATTATTATTTTTTTTTATAAGATACTGATTTTTTTTTTAAATTCCAGTATAGTTAAGTGTCTTCTTAATTCCCATCACCTGTTTCCCCCATCCTCTCATCACCCCCGCCACCTGGTCCCCCCTGCCCCACCTCCCTCTGGTAACCATCAGTTTGTTCTCTCTATAGTTAAGAGTTCTGGGTTTATCTTTTTTATTCTTTGCTGATGATACTCTTTTTGAATTAGATGTATCAATCCTTGAAATAAGGAATGAATATTGAATGTGTTTTATAAGTTGTCAAGTGGGAGAACAATGTAATCATTATTTGAGAATAAATAGTAAATTGTTTTCCTTTTTTTTTTTTAAATCACAGAAATACTTTACAAGACTATGTGTTGGAAGAGTATGTGATGACCTTGTGGTTTGAGCTTTGTCATTTTTAGCGTTCCCTTGGTGGCGCCAGACATAACAACATATACCAAAGAAGGGGAAGAATTCTACCAAGAACATTCCATGGTCTGATCTTGATTTTAAAATAGTTCTGAGTGTAATAAGAAAAAAGATTTATCAGAAATAATGTAATGTATTTACATAGGGCAAGCTCAGAACACAAGATTCACAGAGAGTCAGGTGTACAACTCAGCAGGGCTGAACAGGTGAGCCAAGAGGAAGAAGTGGCCCTTGGGGAAGACCACTCCTCAAGGGGCCCCATCTGGCTGGGGGATGGGAGGCTCCCCCAGGCCCCTGTGGGGGGCAGGGAGAGAGACAAAGGCAGGGACCAGCCAGCAGCCATGGGCAGGGTTGGTGGCTGGCT
>NW_022634909.1:0-2970 GCF_010015895.1 Lontra canadensis | reverse complement strand
GCAAAGAAGATAGAACAAGGACGGACTCTGTGCAGGTTGGATATTCTGAGTGAAGTGCAGGCTACGTGTCTTAAGCTTCCAAAACATCTATTGGAAGAGCAAGACCAGTGGTCAACCACACTGTCTTCCTCAGTCAAAAACGCTTCAAACGACGTGAGGGAACTGGGCTTTAGGATGGACTCGCGACATGATTGAGGCTATGGATAGTTGGACGCTGTTGGAACTGACTGTGCTGAAAACATGAATAGTCGCTCACAGTTCCCTGGAGTTGTACGTCCAAACCGTTGAATATCAGAAGTTCTGCATGAAAGGAAATACCGTCCGGTGCACACCCATTCATGGTGGTGTCTGCCCAGTTGAGCATTGAAGATGGATTAAGGACGAACTCTGGGCAAGTTGGATACTGTGAGTGTAGTGTCGGCTATGGCTATTTGTCATCCAAAATATATATTGGCAGGTCACGAAATACAGCCATTCAAACTTACTCCCTATGTTGAAAAGGCTTCACACGTCGTGAGGTAAGTGTGCTTTAGGATGGACTTGCGACATGGTTGAGGCTGTGGAACGTTGGAAACTGTTGGAACTGACTGTGCTGAAAACACAATAGTCACGAGGAGGACCCTGGTGTTTGTTCGTCCAAACCCGTGACCATCGGAATTTCTGTGTGAAAGGAAACGGCTTCTGGCGGACCCCCATTCATGGCAGTGTCTGCCCAGTTGAGGAGAGTAGATAGATCAAAGACGGACTCTGTGCAGGTTGGAATATGTGAGTGTAGTGCAGGTTATGGCTATTTGGCCTCCAAAACATATATTGGGAGGTCACGACTTGCGGTCATCCAAACATTCTCCCTCTGTTGAAAAAGCTTAAAAAGTCGTGAGGGAAGTGTGCTTGAGGAAGGACTTGCGACAGTGTTTAATTTGTGGAAAGTTGGAAGCTGTTGGAACTGACAGTACTGAAAACAAAAATAGTCACGAGCAGGGCCCTTGTGGCTGTTGTACTTCCAAACCGGTGATGATCAGATGTTCTGCGTCCAAGGGAACACCTACCGGCTTTCTCCCATTCATAGCAGCGTCTGCCCAGTTGAGAAAAGAAGACAGAACAAAGACGGACTCTGGGCAGGTTGGATACTGTGAGTGAAGTGCGGCCTACGGTGCTAGGGGACCAAAACATATATTGGCATGGCACGTCCTGAGGTCAACCACACTGCCAAGCTCAGTCAAAAACGCTTCAAACATCTTGAGGACATTTAGCATTAGGACAGACTCGCGAACGGGTTGAGGCTGTGGAAAGTTGGAAGCTGTTGGAACTGACTGGAAAACATGAAGATTCACGAACAGAGATCTAGTCTGGGACTTACATAGTAGTGACCTTGGAAAAGGTCCATGTTCAGGAAAACTCCTTCTTTCAGACAGCCATTCTGGGCAGTGCCTTCCCAGTTGAGCAAAGAAGACAGAACAAGGACAGACTCTAGGCAGGTTGGATACTGTGAGTAAAATGAAGGCTATGGCTCTTTGGCATCCAAATCATATATTGGCACATCACAACGTGCGGTCCTCCAAAAGTTGTCCCTCTGTTGAAAAGGCTTCATATGGTATGAGGGAAGTGTGCTTCAGGACAGAGTTGTGACAGGGTTGAGTCCGTGGAAGGTGGAATCTCTTGGAAGTGACTGTGCTGAGAACAGGAATAGTCGATAACAGGGCATGGGTGTTGGACGTCCAAACCGGTGACCCATCGGGACGTCTGCCCGAAGGAAACGCTCTTCAGGCAGAAATACATTCATGGCAGAGTCTTCCCAGTTGAGCAAAGAAGATAGAACAAGGACGGTCTCTGTCCAGGTTGAATATTCTAAGTGAAGTGCAGGCTACGTGACATAAGCTTCCGAAACATCTATTGGAAGAGCAAGACCAGTGGTCACCCACACTGTCTTCCTCAGTCGAAAACGCTTCAAACGAGGTGAGGGAACTGGGCCTTAGGACGGATTCGCAACATGATTGAGGCAATGGAAAGTTGGACGCTGTTGGAACTGACTGTGCTGAAATCATAAATTGTCGCGCACAGGGCCCTGGGGTTGGAAGTCCAAACTGATCATATCGGAAGTTCAGCATGAAAGGAATCACCATCTGGCGCACACCCATTCAAGGCAGCCTCTGCCCAGTTGAGAAAAGAAGACAGAACAAAGAAGGACTCTGGGCAGGTTGGATACTGTGAGTGAACTGCGGCCTACGGTTCTTGGGGACCAACACATATATTGGCATGGCACTTCCTGAGGTCAACCTCTATGCCAAGCTCAGTCAAAAACGCTTCAAACATCGTGAGGACATTTAGCATTAGGATAGATCGCGAAAGGGTTCATGCTGTGGAAAGTTGGACGCTGTTGGAACTGACTGGAAAACAAGAAGTTTCACGAACAGAGATCTAGTCAGGGACTTACATAGCGGTGACCTTGAAAAGGTCCATGTTCAGGAAAACTCCTTCTTTCAGACAGCCATTCCGGGCAGTGCCTTCCCAGTTGAGGAAAGAAGACAGAACAAAGTCAGACTCTAAGCAGGTTGGATACTGTGTTTGAAATGAAGGCTATGGCTATCTGGCATCCAAATCATATATTGGCAGGTCACGACGTGCTGTCCTCCAAAAGTTCTCCCTCTATTGAAAAGGCTTCATATGAGATGAGGGAAGTGTGCTTCAGGACAGACTTGTGACAGGGTTGAGTCTGTGGAAAGGTGGAATCCCTTGGAAGTGACTGTGCTGAGAACAGGAATAGTCACTAACAGGGCCCGGGTGTTGGACGTCCAAACCGGTGACCCATCGGGAGGTCTGCGTGAAGGAAAACCCCTTCAGGCAGAAACACATTCAAGGCAGAGTCTTCCCAGTTGAGCAAAGAAGATAGAACAAGGACGGACTCTGTGCAGGTTGGATATTCTGAGTGAAGTGCAGGCTACGTGTCTTAAGCTTCCAAAACATCTATTGGAA
>NW_022634908.1:0-2972 GCF_010015895.1 Lontra canadensis | reverse complement strand
TTTTTGGAGATGCCTCAGGCCCTTGATAAATGCACTTTTTTGTGTGTGTAGTTCAGTCATACAATAATGAGGCCTGAAGTCCCACATGTTACTTGGACTAAATCTAATTCATATATACTAGCAACAAAATCAGATATCGTTGAAAACCTAAGCAATTCCATTGGCTAGTATTTTGGTGAGAATTTTTGCATCTGTGTTCATCAAGGATATTGGTCTGTAGTTCTCTTTTTTGATGGGATCCTTGTCTGGTTTGGGGATCAAGGTGAGGCTGGCCTCATAAAATGAGTTTGGAAGTTTTCCTTCCATTTCTATTTTTTGGAACAGTCTCAGGAGAATAGGAATTAGTTCTTCTTTAAATGTTTGGTAGAATTCCCCCGGGAAGCCGTCTGGCCCTGGGCTTTTGTTTGTTTGGAGATTTTTGATGACTGTTTCAATCTCCTTACTGGTTATGGGTCTGTTCAGGCTTTCTATTTCTTCCTGGTTCAGTTGTGGTAGTTTATATGTCTCTAGGAATGCATCCATTTCTTCCAGATTGTCAAATTTGTTGGCATAGAGTTGCTCATAATATGTTCTTATAATTGTCTGTATTTCTTTGGTGTTCGTTGTGATCTCTCCTCTTTCATTCATGATTTTATTTATTTGGGTCCTTTCTCTTTTCTTTTTGATAAGTCTGGCCAGGGGCTTATCAATCTTATTAATTCTTTCAAAGAACCAGCTCCTAGTTTCGTTGATTTGTTCTATTGTTTTTTTGGTTTCTATTTCATTGATTTCTGCTCTGATCTTTATGATTTCTCTTCTCCTGCTGGGTTTAGGGTTTCTTTCTTAATGACCATAAAAATATATCTAGTTCCATGATTAGCAGAACAAACAAACAAACAAACAAAAAACAGTTAAAACCATCTTGTCCCTTAGAGTCATAACTATGTCAGAAAAACCAGTGAAATAAAACAGGTCTAGACATTGACCAGCATTGAAACTGTGTTCACCAACTGAAATTGTTGTTGACCAAAGAAAGGTATTTGAAAAACAGAGCAATTATTAAGAGAGCAGAAAGTAGAGCAACCATGAAGAGGAAGTTCAGATGAAATTCTGAAAAAAAGATGTAGGTTTGAGTCATAGAAGTTTGCAGTGGTCACACTGCCCTCTGGGTATAAGGCAATCAGAGCAAGTCCTTGTAATGAGAGAGTACTAAGTTAGCTACCTATCATGATCCATGGCCTTATAAGTCATCAATTTAGTAATTTTTTAAAGAACCAGACACTTCATGCAAGTAGGTATAATCTCTGCCCAAACACCCTCAAAAAAGTGTGTGTTTCCACTAAATGCTTCCATGCTTATCTCCAGCATTTTCTTTCTCTGCTTAGTTATTCATCTCAGAAGGGAAGGAGACTGAAGATTAGCCTCAGGCAAATGAGAATCTTTTTGTTTGTAGAATACACAGAAAACTGAGAGATCCATTCAGCTATTTTTTCCAATCCAAGCCAACAAAAACATAAGAAATACTTCTGAGCAGGTGCTTTCTCAAGTAGAGATTGGCCAGGACCAACCATCTATTTAGAAGGAATATAACATACACACATTAACATACTTCTCTTTACCTCCCATCTTCCTAGAATCCCAGTGTTGCCCAAACCAAAACCTGGTTATAGGTTCAGACTTGGAACAAGTAAATGAAATCTGCTTGCAATTCACACTTTTAGTATAAATTTCCCAGTTTTACAGACGTGGTTCTGCACATTAGGTTAATATGTTAGGCTAGTTGTTCTTTAGAAAGGAATTATGTAGGTCTCTGAAAACACATGTGGCTGCATAGAATCCCTTATGCCAAGAATAAGAAGTACTGAATATAAAAGCCAACTGACAACTACTTACTTGGGTATTTATTTTGTCCAGGAATGTAAAAGATATGTACTTGTGAAAACATCATCTTTTACTTACATCACTCACTCCATGCTAACTAAATATCCATCTTTACAGTTTATTGAACTCAACTAGAAGCTAATTCAATCAGCATTCAAACGTGTGCCCCCAAACTTTAGATCGTTAGACAGGTACTATAGAAAAATTAGGGCACATCTTGTACCTAATATATCTTAGAAATATCTTTATTTTTCCACTGAAATATTATGTCAGATGTTCCATGTTAGGGAACACTCAAGTTTCTTGCCTTCCTCCGTTTGTCTCTTCCATTTTTCACCAGTTTCAATGAGTACAATAAGTTCTTGATTTGGAATTTGTTTTTGACAAACCAGCCTAGGGAGAAAATGAATGAATGAAAACTATTTGGTTAGCTGCAATTTCTTGTAAACATAAAAGTGTGTAAATGCATAAAAATTTGCTATAAATAAGAAAAAAAGAGAATTTGACCCTAAGTAGTTTTTTTTAAATAATCCATTTGAATTCATCAAGCATGGGAGGAGCTCTGTTTTCTTTTCCAAATCCATATCAGTTGAATTAAAAACTCTTTGGGGCCAGGAAGCAGCTCAGACCAGTGGATAGAAGAGTGAAGATTTGACATCAGACCCATCTGAATAGCAGCTCAAGTATTTAAACAATTCTGTGAACTCTTCCAGGTTTCCTATTCAATATAAGCCTGAATTTCCCATCCCATCTGTAAGATAAGGATAATAATATCTACCTGACTGGGTTGCCTTGTGCATGCAAGATTTAAGCATCTGACTCATCAAAAGCTCTCAATTAGCATTTTTTTTCTCTATGGATTTTGCAGCATGCCCAGCTCAGGGCGTTACATAGCAGATACTCAACAAATGCTCCCCGACTAACATAAAATCGAATACTATATCCATGTTATGAAATATGTGCTTTTGAATAAGGAATAATTACAATTAGTGTAAAAAAATTTTTTAACTTTATATTTTTCTAAGCTTTTGATTGCTGCCAGTTTCTTGTTTGTGTTTATCCTACCTTAGCTCTCACCCCTAAACCAAAATGGAAAATTAGTGCATAATTAC
>NW_022634907.1:0-2976 GCF_010015895.1 Lontra canadensis | reverse complement strand
GTGTTCTTGCCGTTGTCTCTGGAGATGGTGAATCGGCCCTTCACAGAGTCTGCGTAGCTTGTGAAACTTCCATCATAGTTAATAACTGCGACCCACTGCAGCCCCTTCCCTGGAGCCTGGCGGACACAGATCATGTAGTAGCTGCTGAAGGTAAATCCAGAGGCTGCACAGGAGAGTCTCAGGGACCCCTCAGGCTTCACCAGGTCTCCCCCAGACTCCACCAGCTGCACCTCACACTGGATACCTGCAGACACAAGACATGCCAGTCAGGAAACTGTCACACACCCATTGTTTCTTTCACTCTTATCCACTCACATCCTCAACGTCTCTTGTTCACCATGAATTACCTTTTAAAAGAGCAACAAGGAAAACCCAGCCAAGCACAAACTCCATTGTGAGTTGTCTGTGTCCTGTCCTGAGTACTGACTGGAACACCTGCGAATCCTGGTGCTGGGGCTCCTCTCCCAGCTGCAGAGTCAGGTTTGGGCTGTTTTAAATCAACAGATGGAGGGCCCTATTTGCATGTTCTCTGACTATATATTCAGCTTGGGATCTATGTAACCATAGAGGGCAATGGCCAGAAGACATCTGACTGCCTTCGTTTTGGTTGTTTTGACCACTTTAGAAAAAATAGTTGATTTTTCATTATATAACTTTCCAGATATACACTTGGACATGTGCTACTTTCTTTTTACATATTCACACAAATGTTGTGGAATTGATGTCATGTTATGCCATAATGAAATGTAAACTTACACCCAGAATTTTAGTGGGTTTTTGGAGGTGTCCAAGAGCACACACAGGGTGAGAGTAAGCCCCAGTATGTGGTCCTGAGCTCATCCCCACAGGACACACTGTCCCCAACCACCTGGAGGACAGAGTGGGCAGGCTGGTGAGGAATGTGGAACTCCTCCCGTAATGCACACAGGATGATTTTACTTCCTCTCTATGTTGCCCTCAAATATAGAGAGCATCGTGTTTGTGTAGGTGTATTTTCTAACATTTCAATGTCTATGTGTTCCTCCCAAGTCATCTCTGGGATTGTAAGAATTTTGGTGAGTGTGCTTGAACAGAATGAACGGCATATAGGCAGAGTGTGTGATAGGGTAAACATGGGTGTCAGAATCAACATTTTCCAGAGTGAACAAATCAACCCTCCATAAAACTTCCTGTATATTCTCTGGAATTCCTCCTTCCTCTTCCCTTCTTCACCCTGTCGACACATAACTATGGGCTTTTCTCATGTTACTTAGACTAGTTGTAATTTTCAAGAATTTATATTGTATGTAATTTTACTTGTAGGTCTTTTTTTTTTTTCTCTGAACAAATCCTTGAAAATTCAATCATGTTGCTGTCTGCAGCAAGAATCATTTATTTTAATGTTTGGCAGTTACCCAAACATTAGCATAATTCCATTTTATTTTATTTATTTTATTTTTAAAATTATTTTTTATTAACATTCATTATTTGCCCCAGGGGTACAGCTCTGTGAATCATCAGGCTTACACATTTCACAGCACCTACCATAGCACATACCCTCTCCAATGTCCATAACCCAACCACCCTATCCCTACTCCCACACACCCCCAGCAGCCCTCAGTTTGTTTTGTGTGATTAAGAGTCCCTTATGGTTTGTCTCCCTCCTGATCCCATCTTGTTTCACTTTTTCCCTCCCTACCTCCAATGACACCCTGTCCTGACTTTCAAATTCCTCATATCAGGGAGATCATACGATAATTGTCTTTCTCTGAGTGACTGATTTCGCTCAGCATAATACCTTCTAGTTCCGTCCACATTATTGCAAATGGCAAGATTTCATTTCTTTTGATGGCTGCATAGTATTCCGTTATATCTATCTATCTATCTATCTATCTATCTATCTCACATCTTTTTTATCCATTCATCTGTTGATGGACATCTAGGTTCTTCCCATACTTTGGCTATTGTGGACATTGCTGCTATAAATATTTGGGTGCACATGTCACTTCAGTTCACTGTATTTGTATCTTTATGGTAAATACCAAGTAGTTTGATTGGCAGGTCATAGGGTAGTAGTGCAATTGCTGGGTTGTAGGTAGCTCTATTTCCAACTTTTTGAGGAACCTCCATGCTGTTTTCCAGAGTGGTTGCACCAGCTTGCATTCCCACCAACACTGTAGGAGGGCTTCCCTTTCTCCTCATCCTCACCAGCATCTGTCATTTCCTGACTTGTTAATTTTAGCCATTCTGAGTAGTGTGAGGTGGTATCTCATTGTGGTTTTGATTTGTGTTTCCCTGATGCCAAGTGATGTGGAGCACTTTTTTGGGACTGTAGGCCACCTGGACATCTTCATTGCAGAAATGTCTGTTCATGTCTTCTGCCCATTTCTTGATTGGATTATTTGTTCTTTAGGTGTTGAGTTTGATAACTTCTTTATAGATTTTGAGTACTAGCCCTTTATCTGATATGTTATTTGTGAATATCTTCTCCCATTCTGTCAGTTGTCTTTTGGTTTTGTTAACTGTTTCCTTTGCTTTCCAAAAGGTTTGATCTTGATGAAATCCCAATAGCTTAGTTTTGTCCTTGCTTTCCCTTGCCTTTGCTGATGTTTCTAGGATGAAGTGGCTGTGGCTGAGTTTGAAGAGGTTGCTTCCTGTGCTCTCCTCAAGGATTTTGATGGATTTCTGTCTCACATTGAGGTCTTTCATCCACTTTGAGTCTATTTTTGTGTGTGGTGTAAGGAAATGGTCCAGTCTCATTCCTCTGTGTGTTGCTGCCCAATTTTATTGTATTTTAATTATTTATTTATTTAAAAAAATTTGAATTTTATTTTAGAGATTACATCTGGGGCAGAGAGTTTTACCTCTGGATATTTCTTCTGCTTTAAATTCCTCTCTCTAGCCATTTCGCCTAGAGAAGTGTGGATGAATGAGTGAACAAAAGTACAAATATCAACCCAAATGCAAGCAAAATACACAGTAGAGAAGTCTGAAGAG
>NW_022634906.1:0-2977 GCF_010015895.1 Lontra canadensis | reverse complement strand
TCATAAAATAAATTGTATTAGTTCCATATTGCTGCTATAACAAAACGACACAAACACAGTGACTTAAAACAACATATGTAATTTTATAGTACATGTTCAAAATGCAACATTGATCTCACTAAGCTAACATCAAGATCATGGCAGGATTCCATTCTTAGGGGAGAAATGTTTCCTTTTCATTTCTAGTTTCTAGAGGCTGCTTTCATTCCTTAGCTTTTGACCCCTTTAACGCATCTTCAGTGCCAGCAAGATAGCATCTCTCTGGCCTGATTCGGGCATAACATGTGTTTCCCTGACCACAGCAAAGAGAAATTTTCCCCTTTGAATTCATGTGATCAGAAGGGGCTCATCTGGATAATCTGGGATATTCTCACCATCTCAAAGTCTTCATTTTTAATCACATCTGCAAAGTTGCTTCTGCTTTGTAAAACAATGTGTTCTCAGACTGGGGGTTGGGAGAAGATTAGTAAATTGGTATCTCTGGGAGGCCATTGCTCTGACTACCCAAGGGATTTCCCTAATGTTCGATAAAATTTTCCAAAGACCAGGCAAAAACATTTATTCTACAACTATTTTCATGAGGATAACCTAAACTTGATATCAAAATTTGACAGGGACTATAAAGAGAAGAATTTTACAGAAATATCTTACCTATAAAAACATGCAAATACCATAAGCAAAATATTGGTAAAATAATTATAATATGAACAATATGGGTCCATGGAGAGAATGCAAAATGTGTCTAAGATTAGAAAGTAAGTGATTTTAATTTATTGTATTAACAGATTGACAGACTTTAAAAATCATATGGTTGTTTAATAAATTGAGAGAAGCATTTGATGAAATCATTAAAAAAAAGCGCTCTCAGAAAACTAGAAATAGGAGAGAATTTCCTTCATCTCTTAAAGAAGAAAATAAAGAAAACAAAATAATTTCCATAAAAGAAAGAAAGTTGTTAAATGGAGCAGATGCAATGAGATGAATCAAGATCAGGGATGATTACTTCTGGAATGGGCACTTTTCTATTTGTTAAGATGGTTACATGTGTTTTTGCTTTATAATTTTTTGTTGGGTTGAATATTTCTATTTTATATATGTGTGCTATGTTTTGCAATAAGAAAGTTAAAAATAAAGTAAGTTTTAATATCTATTTTATGTAAGTAATCCATATTTGCTGTAGGGACATAATAAGTTAAAGAATTCAAAAAGACAAAGTAAAAAAAACACAATAATATTCTTTCCATCCTAATGTACCAATATCAGTTACCAAATTTCCTTTGGGATATTGTTGATGTATATAACCATACAAAGGCATGTGAATTTCAAAAAGAGATCTATTGTATGTACTCTGATTTAGGAGTGTCGTATGAATATTTAGCACATTCATATAATTCAATATCAACATTTTTAATGGATATATCATATATATTACTAGTATAATTGCCATGTGTTGGCACTATGCAATATTATGTGATTTCATATATATTACCAAATTGCTCTCCAAAAGTTTTTATTAATTTATGTCCCAACTGAATCTATATATATCTATATATCTTTACCTATATCTGTAGCAAATGCTCATTTTGCCACATACTTTTTGACACTGAGCATTATTATTCTTTTTAAAATTTACATATGTGAGATGTAAAAATGACTTTGTTAGTTTCTATTAGCATTTCTTTGATTTGTCATGAGTTAGGACACTAGTTTCACATATTTATCCATTTATATTTCTTATGACATGCTTGCTGATTCCCTTTCCCCTCTGTATTTCTTTAGAGTGTGTTAGATGAGAAACTGCCCTGATATTATGACAGTCCCTAAGTCACAGCCAGAGAAGCTATGCTATGAGTCATGGAACTGACAAAATTAAAATGCTTAAGTTGCACTCACAGTGAGAAGTAAGGGGAAAGCAATGAAATTAGTTGACATATTCAGGGTAGATAGCAAGCAGAGAAGGTTGAAGGGTATACCAACTGGGTCCTGACATACGTAATAGCTGTGTGTCCTGTCTCTCTTTTTGCCACATCAGTTTTTCCTACTGATAATGTAATTTAGAAAAATGGAGTGGAGCAAGCCACAGGGAAGCCTAATCAGACAGAGGTTGCCTGAGTCTAATGCACATGTGCTCTAAAATAAAGCATGACAAGTATGTAGCCACAGTTGGCACTTTCTGTCTACAAGCAGCACTCCCATTTCTGTTTATTCTAGCTTTAGTATATTTTATAGATTACTAACTTCTTCTACTTAATGCACCTGATAATTCTGTTCTCTCTCACGCATGCATGTTACTTACTTATCTGTATTAACATATTTATGTATTGTGTCCATATTTCACATGCTTCTAGCTTACTCAATATATATGCTCAACATTCAGTCCTTACAATATCTCTATGAGTTGTTCTATTATTCCAATTCTTTTTTTTTTTAAGATTTTTAAGATTTTATTTATTTATTTGACAGAGATAGAGAGAGAGATCACAAGTAGGCAGAGAGGCAGGCAGAGAGAGAGGGGGCAGCAGGCTCCCTGCTGAGCAGAGAGCCTGATGCAGGGCTCCATCCCAGGACCCTGAGATCATGACCTGAGCCGGGGGCAGACACTTAACCCACAGAGCCACTCAGGTGCCCCTTCAACTCTTTCTAATGAGATTTAGAGAACAGTAAAACTGTCAAAGTTCTCTCCTACAGGAAGGAGGAAAACTGGTTTTTGGATCCAGTTTGTCTGACTCACAATGATGACCATTTTACCAAACTATTTCCATGTGGATAAAGAATAAAGATTTGAGACGTTATTTTCTAATTTATTGAAATCATTTCTTTATTTGTGACATCTGCATTAGCTCTTTATAAGGGGTTATGTTCATTCAGGTAATTCATTCAAGCCACTTGTCTCCATAGATACACTCATGAAGTATAGCTTTGATACACTTGGAGAGCACTTTCTTATTATCCCACATTTCCTGTATTATTCCTTTTT
>NW_022634905.1:0-2980 GCF_010015895.1 Lontra canadensis | reverse complement strand
CAGTGCTCCCAGGCCTGAGCTAGGGTGAAGGGATGGTCCTTCTAGAAAGCCCCCTCTGCTTTCCTGGATACCTGATCATAGAGCTCAGCCTCCCATCTATGCCAGGCCCCTCAGAGGTCTGTCAGGCCATCCCAGGGCATTTTCTGTTCCCCAAATAAGCCTAATTTACCAAAAGGGGAGGCAAAAAAGGGGAAGAGGAACAGCTGTCTCTGTGTCCCCCCAGCAGAGCATTAGAGTCACAGGGGGACTGGGGCCAGGGCTCAGGCTCTGATCCTGCCCAGCCTTATCTAGACAGACCCCGCATAGTGCCCAGCCTGTTATGAAGTAAGGCAGCACCCAAGGTGGGGCCTTTTCCCTCATGGGGGGAAGGCAGATCTGGAGGGTTCATTGGGGAGGTGGTGGCTGGAGCAGACAGACACCTGGCTGTGAGACTCAGCTCACAGATGGGTAACCCTGGACATGACCATGCTCCTCTCTGTGCCCTATTTACTCCTATTTACTCCAAAAATGCTTGTGGAACATTCTCTCATGCAATGACAGGTACTCAGCCAAAGCTGGGCACTGGGTTCCAGGGCCCAAGACATGGGAGGACTTGGCAAAGAGCAACAGGGGACCTGGAGAAATCTTGGAAGGTTTTATAGAGGAGGTATCCTTCGTGCTTGAAGGCTACACTGAGTTCTGGAAGGCAGCTCAGGGCATTCCACTGGGAGGGGCCCCCTCATGCTGAGGCTCTGAGGCATGGACATTCTTGAGTCATCAGTTGCTGGGGGTCACACGATCTTCAGTGGAGAGCCTACCTCTAGCGCTGTGTTCATTCCTATCCTGTCTTTTTCTGTTGTTGATTTATAAGAACTCTTTGTATATTCAGTGCACCAGTCTTCTTTATAGTAAACATTTTCATTTGCCTTTTTTGCTTATGATGGGTTTTGATAAACAACATTGTAAATATTTTTATGTTGGTAAATTTTCCTGCCTTATCTTTCATGGTCTTCCTTGTGCCAGGCTCTTCTTGTCACTTTATCTCAGGTCTTTGCTCTCCTGTGAACATGCTGGGTGCTTGGGAAATGTCTGAGACTCCAATTAAGTTGAAGCTTGAAAAATTACAGCTTTAAGAAAAATAGAGGCCACGGTGACTTTGCTCACTGTGTACATCCCGCTGGGGTTCCTTCCCATTCTTTCTATCTGTTCCTTCCTTCCTGCCTGGAGTGAGGTCCAGCCCAGGCCCTCCAGGGGCCCATGTCCCCTCTCTAGAGTGAGTTGGAGCTCAGGTATGTGGTGATGGGAGGCAGTGGGGAACAAGGAAATTTTCAGCTGGGCAACCTCCATGTATTCACTTGGTGAAACCCCATGAGATGATACCACTATTAATCCCATTTTACAAGTCAGGAGATGGGCTCAGAGAGGGTATATGACTTGTCCAAGGTCACACAGGAAGGGACAGAAATAGGATTCGAACCCAGGTCATATTGCCCCAACACATACTTTCAAGTTTCCTTCTGACGCTCCATTGCCCTTGGGATCAAGTCCAAGGTCATTAGTATGGTATCTGGCGCCTCTCAGGTCCTCAGTTTCTTCCTCTGTCGGTGTCACGCCTTGGCTCCAGTGCCTACGCACACAGGACTTCTCTGTTAGTAGGATGATGATGTCCCTGTCTGTCTCTCTACACCCTCTTCAGCCCCAAATCCTTTAGGATTCTGGAATGTTGGGCTTGGAAGGGCCAGCCCCTGGGGTTGTAGATAGGAACAGGGAGGCTCAGAGGTGGGGAGAGCCTTGCCCAAGGCCCAGTGTGTGAGGAGCAGAGCCCCATGTGCACCGTGGCCTGTGGGATTCTAGGTGCTACTGACAGCACTGCGGTCAGTCTTGGGCTGGGCTTTCTCCTGTTGCTCCCTCCAGGAAGCCCCCCTGCACCCCGACTGGGTTCGCCGTCTGTCCTGGGTGCCGAGGGCTCTGACTGTGGCTCTGAGCCAGCCTTGTTGTGACTGCTGGTCTATTCACTATCTCCCTCGCTTGGCAAGGCAACCCACGAGGGCAGGCATTTGCTGTTCCATCCAAGTCACTGGTGCCCAGCTGAGCCCAGCCTGAGCAGGCCCTCAGGAAGGGCTGACTGTAAGAGGGAGGCCCAGAGAGGGATAGACACCTGCCCCGAGACCCTTTAGGTCCCATATGCTCCTGGAATGGGAGATTTGGGACAGGTCTCTAATGGCCACTCTAGCAGAGAGCTCCCAGTGACCTCTGTCCTCGGCTACACCCAGAGGCCTGGGGCCAAGGACACCCTGTCTCCCTCCCATCCCCACCTGCTGTAGAAGAATGTGCTCAAGATAAAAATACCCTCCCAAACATTCCCCAGTGTCTGACATGAACTGTTGTCCAACTTGGGGGCCAGCAGCTCCTGCCCTGGCTTCACCATGGGGCTCAGAAGGCAGATGTCCACTTCTGCTGGCCATCTGGCCCAGCTTGTCCCTGGATCAGAGTGCATAGCCCTGTCACCAGGCCGTGGAGCAGGAGTAGCCTGAGGGTTGCCTGCGGTGGTGGCAGCAGCATCTGCTGGGCACAGAGGAGGGAGATGGCCAGGCTCCAGGCTCTGCCAGCTCCTGGTTCTCCTGCTTCCTGGCCTCTTGGGGTGCATCTTGAGAGGGTCACACGGGACTGCGCGGGAGGGCAAGGGATACATATGCCACCTTTCCATCCTCTTGGGAATCTCCATGTCTGCTCTCAGAGCCTGCAAGAGAACCTTCCAGAGAACCCTGGAAGGGCTGGCCCTTACCCCAGGTCTGCACCGGGACAGGGTCTCCCTTTGCTCCCCTGACTGTTCGGAGGTAGGTGGGCTGTACCTCTTTTGCAAACGGAGGCGGCTGAGGCCCAGGAAGGGCCCTTCTTGAGCTGGGGTCATCCAGACCTTGGCTTGGGAAATTGGGGCTCACTGACAACCTTGCCCCCCCGCACCTACAAGAGAGGACTGAGATCAGGGGTGGTGACAGCT
>NW_022634904.1:0-2980 GCF_010015895.1 Lontra canadensis | reverse complement strand
AAGAGTTTTGATCAGGAAGGGATGCTGTACTTTGTCAAATGCTTTTTCAGCATCTATGGAGAGTATCATATGGTTCTTGTTCTTTCTTTTATTAATGTGTTGTATCACATTGATTGATTTGCGGATGTTGAACCAACCTTGCAGCCCTGGAATAAATCCCACTTGGTCGTGGTGAATAATCCTTTTAATGTACTGTTGAATCCTATTGGCTAGTATCTTGGTGAGAATTTTTGCATCTGTGTTCATCAAGGATATTGGTCTGTAGTTCTCTTTTTTGATGGGATCCTTGTCTGGTTTTGGGATCAAGGTGATGCTGGCCTCATTAAATGAGTTTGGAAGTTTTCCTTCCATTTCTATTTTTTGGAACAGTTTCAGGAGAATAGGAATTAGTTCTTCTTTAAATGTTTGGTAGAATTCCCCCGGGAAGCCGTCTGGCCCTGGGCTTTTGTTTGTTTGGAGATTTTTGATGACTGTTTCAATCTCCTTACTGGTTATAGGTCTGTTCAGGCTTTCTATTTCTTCCTGGTTCAGTTGTGGTAGTTTATATGTCTCTAGGAATGCATCCATTTCTTCCAGATTGTCAAATTTGTTGGCGTAGAGTTGCTCATAGTATGTTCTCATAATTGTCTGTATTTCTTTGGTGTTAGTTGTGATCTCTCCTCTTTCATTCATGATTTTATTGATTTGGGTCCTTTCTCTTTTCTTTTTGATAAGTCTGGCCAGGGGTTTATCAATCTTATTAATTCTTTCAAAGAACCAGCTCCTAGTTTCGTTGATTTGTTCTATTTTTTTTTTTTGTTTCTATTTCATTGATTTCTGCTCTGATCTTTATGATTTCTCTTCTCCTGCTGGGTTTAGGGTTTCTTTCTTGTTCTTTCTCCAGCTCCTTTAGGTGTAGGGTTAGGTTGTGTACCTGAGACCTTTCTTGTTTCTTGAGAAAGGCTTGTACCGCTATATATTTTCCTCTCAGGACTGCCTTTGTTGTGTCCCACAGATTTTGACCGTTTTGTTTTCATTATCATTTGTTTCCATGAATTTTTTCAATTCTTCTTTAATTTCCTGGTTGACCCGTTCATTCTTTAGAAGGATGCTGTTTAGTCTCCACGTATTTGGGTTCTTTCCAAATTTCCTCTCGTGATTGAGTTCTAGCTTCAGAGCATTGTGGTCTGAAAATATGCAGGGAATGATCCCAATCTTTTGATACTGGTGAGACCTGATTTAGGACTGAGGATGTGATCTATTCTGGAGAATGTTCCATGTGCACTAGAGAAGAATGTGTATTCCGTTGGTTTGGGATGAAATGTCCTGAATATACCTGTGATGTCCATCTGGTCCAGTGTGTCATTTAAGGCCTTTATTTCCTTGTTGATCTTTGGCTTGGATGATCTGTCCATTTCATTGAGGGGAGTGTTAAAGTCCCCTACTATTATTGTATTATCGTCGATGTGTTTCTTGGATTTTGTTATTAATTGGTTTATATTGTTGGCTGCTCCCACGTTAGGGGCATAGATATTTACAATTGTTAGATCTTCTTGTTGGACAGATCCTTTGAGTATGATATAGTGTCCTTCCTCATCTCTTATTATAGTCTTTGGCTTAAAATCTAATTGATCTGATATAAGGATTGCCACTCCTGCTTTCTTCTGATGTCCATTAGCATGGTAAATTCTTTTCCACCCCCTCACTTTAAATCTGGAGGTGTCTTCTGGTTTAAAATGAGTTTCTTGTAGGCAACATATAGATGGGTTTTGTTTTTTTATCCATTCTGATACCCTGTGTCTTTTGATTGGGGCGTTTAGCCCATTCACATTCAGGGTAACTATTGAGAGAGATGAATTTAGTGCCATTGTATTGCCTGTAAGGTGACTGTTACTGTATATTGCCTCTGTTCCTTTCTGATCTACTACTTTTAGGCTCTCTCTTTGCTTAGAGGACCCCTTTCAATATTTCCTGTAGAGCTGGTTTGGTGTTTGCAAATTCTTTCAGTTTTTGTTTGTCCTGGAAGCTTTTAATCTCTCCTTCTATTTTCAATGATAGCCTAGCTGGATATAGTATTCTTGGCTGCATGTTTTTCTCGTTTAGTGCTCTGAAAATATCATGCCAGCTCTTTCTGGCCTGCCAGGTCTCTGTGGATAAGTCTGCTGCCAATCTAATATTCTTACCATTGTATGTTACAGACTTCTTTTCCCGGGCTGCTTTCAGGATTTTCTCTTTGTCGCTAAGACTCGTAAATTTTACTATTAGGTGACGGGGTGTGGACCTATTCTTATTGATTTTTAGGGGGGTTCTCTGAACCTCCTGGATTTTGATGCTTGTTTCCTTTGCCATATTGGGGAAATTCTCTCCAATAATTCTCTCCAATATACCTTCTGCTCCCCGCTCTCTTTCTTCTTCTTCTGGAATCCCAATTATTCTAACGTTGTTTCGTCGTATGGTGTCACTTACCTCTCGAATTCTCCCCTCGTGGTCCAGTAGCTCTTTGTCCCTCTTTTGCTCAGCTTCTTTATTCTCTGTCATTTGGTCTTCTATATCGGTAATTCTTTCTTCTGCCTCATTTATCCTAGCAGTGAGAGCCTCCATTTTTGATTGCACCTCATTAATAGCTTTTTTGATTTCAACTTGGTTAGATTTTCGTTCTTTTATTTCTCCAGAAAGGGCTTTTATATCTCCCTAGAGGGTTTCTCTAATATCTTCCATGCCTTTTTTGAGCCCAGCTAGAACCTTGAGGATCGTCATTCTGAACTCTAGATCTGACATATTACCAATGTCTGTATTGATTAGGTCCCTAGCTTTTGGTACTGCCTCTTGTTCTTTTTTTTGTGGTGAATATTTCCGCCTTGTCATTTTGTCCAGATAAGATTATATGAAGGAGCAAGTAAAATACTAAAAGGGTGGCAACTACCCCAGGAAAATATGCTTTAGCCAAATCAGAAGAGATCCCAAATCGTGGGGGGGGGGGGGAAGGGGATAAAAAGAGGTT
>NW_022634903.1:0-2985 GCF_010015895.1 Lontra canadensis | reverse complement strand
GAACCTAAAGATACACCCAGACTGAAAGTGAAGCGATGGAGAAGCATCTTTCATGCCAATGGGCCTCAAAAGAAGGCCAGGGTAGCGATTCTCATATCAGACAAATTAGATTTTAAACTAAAGACTGTAGTCAGAGATACAGAAGGACACGACATCATTCTTAAAGGGACTATCCACCAAGATGATCTAACAATTGTAAATATCTATGCCCCCAATATGGGAGCAGCCAATTACATAAGAAAACTGTCAATCAAGATAAAGAGTCATATTGATATGAATACATTAATAGTAGGGGATCTTAACACACCTCTCTCAGAAATAGACAGATCATCGAAGGAGAAAATCAATAAAGAAACAAGAGCATTGAATGGCACACTGGACCAGATGGACCTCATAGCTATCTACAGAACATTCCACCCTAAAACAACAGAATACTCATTCTTCTCAAGTGCACATGGAACCTTCTCCAGAATAGACCACATAAGGGTCACAAATCAGGATTCAACCGATTCCAAAAGACTGAGATTATTCCCTGCATATTCTCAGATCACAATGCTTTGAAACTGGAGCTCAATCACAAGGAAAAGTTCAGAAGGAACCCAAACACCTGGAAGCTAAAGGCCACCTTGCTTAAGAATGCTTGGATCAACCAGGAGATCAAAGAAGAACTGAAACAATTCATGGAAACCAATGAGAGTGAAGACACTTCGGTCCAAAACCTATGGGATACAGCAAAGGCGGTCCTAAGGGGGAAATAAATAGCCATCCAAGCCTCCCTCAAAAAAATCGAAAAATCCAGAACACAGTAGCTCTCTCTACACCTTAAAGAACTGGAGAATCAACAACAAATCAAACCAACTCCACACATAAGAAGGGAAATCATCAAGATTAGAGCTGAGATCAATGAGGTAGAAACCAGAGATACAGTAGAACGTATCAATGAAACTAGAAGCTGGTTTTTTGAAAGAGTCAATAAGATCGATAAACCATTGGCCACACTAATCCAAAAGAAAAGAGAGAAAGCCCAAATTCATAAAATTATGAATGAAAAGGGAGAGATCACAACGAACACCAAGGAAGTAGAAACAATCATCAGAAGTATTTACCAACAGTTATATGCCAATAAGCTAAGCAACCTAGATGAAATGGATGCATTCCTGGAAAACTATAAACTCCCAAAATTGCACCAGGAAGAAATTGACAACCTGAATAGACCGATATCTAGTAACGAGATTGAAGCAGTGATCAAAAACCTCCCAAAAAACAAGAGCCCAGGACCTGATGGATTCCCTGGGGAATTCTACCAAACTTTCAAAGAAGAAATAACACCTATTCTCCTGAAGCTGTTTCAAAAAATTGAAGCAGAAGGAAAACTTCCAGACCCTTTCTATGAAGCCAGCATTACCCTGATCCCCAAACCAGGCAAAGACCCTACCAGTAAGAATTTCAGACCAATATCACTGATGAATATGGATGCTAAGATTCTCAACAAGATCCTAGCAAACAGGATCCAGCAACACATTAAAAAGATTATCCACCATGACCAAGTGGGATTCAACCTTAGGCTACAAGGATGGTTCAACATTCACAAATCAATCAATGTGATAGAACAAATCACTAAGAGAAGAGAGAAGAACCACAGGGTCCTCTCAATTGATGCAGAAAAAGCATTTGACAAAAACCAGCATCCGTTCCTGATTAAAACGCTTCAAAGTATAGGGATAGAGGGATCATTCCTGAACTTCATAAATTCTATCTATGAAAGACCCACAGCAAATATCATCCTCAATGGGAAAAAGCTTGCAGCCTTCCCATTGAGATCAGGAACTGTACTTGAGGAACTACAGAACACTCATGAAAGAAATCGAAGAAGACACCAAAAGATGGAAGACCATCCATGCTCTTGGATCAGAAGAATAGACATTGTTAAAATGTCTATACTGCCTAGAGCAATCTATACTTTTAATGCCATTCCGATCAAAATTCCACCGGTATTTTTCAAAGAGCTGGAGCAAATAATCCAAAAATTTGTATGGAATCAGAAGAGACCCCGAATCGCCAAGGAAACGTTGAAAAACAAAAATAAAACTGGGGGCACCACGTTACCTGATTTCAAGCTTTACTACAAAGCCGTGATCACCAAGCATGGTACTGGCATAAGAACAGACACATAAACCAGTGGAACAGAGTAGAGAGCCCAGATATGGACCCTCAACTCTATGGGCAAATAATCTTCGACAAAACAGGAAAAAATATACAGTGGAAAAAAGAGAGTCTCTTCAATAAATGGTGCTGGGAAAACTGGACAGCTATATGCAGAAGAATGAAAGTCAACCATTCTCTTACACCGTACACAAAGATAAACTCAAAATGGATAAAAGACCTCAACGTGAGACAGGAATCCATCAGAATCCTAGAGGAGAACATAGGCAGTAACCTCTTCGATATCAGCTACAGCACCTTCTTTCAAGATATGTCTCCAACAGTGTGGAGATTCCTCAAGAAATTAAAAATAGAGCTTCCCTATGAATCTGCCATTGCACTACTGGGTATTTACCCCAAAGATACAGATGAGTAAAAACAAGGGCCATCTGTACCCCAATGTTTGTAGCAGCTATGGCCACGGTCGCCAAACTGTGGAAAGAACCAAGATGCCCTTCAACAGACGAATGGATAAGGAAGATGTGGTCCATATACACTATGGAGTATTATGCCTCCATCAGAAAGGATGAGTACCCAACTTTTGTAGCAACATGGACGGGACTGGAAGAGATGATGCTGAGTGAAATAAGTCAAGCAGAGAGAGTCAATTATCAAATGGTTTCACTTATTTGTGGAGCATAACAAATAGCATGGAGGACAAGGGGAGATGGAGAGAGAAGGGATTGAGGGAAATTGGAAGGGGAGATGAACCATGAGAGACGATGGACTCTGAAAAACAATCTGAGGGGTTTGAAGGGGCGGGGGATGGGAGGTTGGGGGAAC
>NW_022634902.1:0-2985 GCF_010015895.1 Lontra canadensis | reverse complement strand
AAAGAAATCAGAGCAGTGGTTGCTGGAGGTAGAGCAAGGAAACTGATTGTTAAGGAACAGGAGGAAACATTTTCTGTATCATGACTATGGTGATGGCTCCATGATTGTGTAACACTGTCAGAATTTACCAGATAGTTCACCTAAAGCTGGAGAATTTCACTGTATCTCAGTAACACCTCAATAAATTTGATTTTTTTTAAAGATTTTATTTTTACTTATTTGACAAAGAGAGACACGGCAACAGAGGGAACATAAGCTGGGGGAGTGGGAGAGTGAGAAGTAGGCTCCCCACTGAGCAAGGAGCCTGCTGTGGGGCTGGATCCCAGGACCCTGAAATCATGACCTGAACCGAAGGCAGACACTTAACAACTGAGCCACCCAGGTGCCCCTGAATTTGATTTTTTTTAACTCTAAAGTTAAATTAGTCTAGTCTTGGTGGGAGCAGTATCAATAATTAATCTTCTAATAAATGTTTTAGTTTCATTTCTGCCAGTGGTAAGCCTCCCCCTCTCTCATTTCTCTTTTTCTCAGAGGAATAACAGTCCCTCAGCAATGAATTCTGGGAAATACACTCTTCATGTGCCTCTAAGGTAGACCCCGAACATATTTGTTCAACCCTGGCATCAGGCGGAGAACAAGTCTGTTGCTAACAGTGGTTTTCAGGAAGGTTTACACTGCCTCAAGCATCCATCCTCACTGAAAGAGAATACAAAGATTTGGATAAAAGGGTCAGGGGGAAGAGTACTCAAATCTCATTAATACAGCATTTATTTATTATTTATAGCATTAGAATACATTCCTCTTCTAAAATAACCTTGGCTCCTTCTTTCCTTTCCCCATCCAATCTAACCTAATCCTATTCTCCCTTAAGCATACTGGAATTATTGTAACATGTAAAAATTAAAGGAAAAAGAGTAATAAACTTTTAGAAATCAAACACTAACCACTGAATTATAGTGCATGTTACATGTAAGGGTACTAGCCTTGTTTTTCTTATGTGTGAAATTTTTGCAGTGATGTCCTGAAAGCTATTGGCCTCCTTTTTAAAAATACATAATTTTTTAAAAAATTATACATATATGTCATTTTTTCAATACCATTTATTAAACAAACAATTACCTTTATCTTTCAAAACTCAAAAGCCAGACCCACTCTGTCCTACCAGAATATTCCCCGAGTAGAACAGACTTACAGCAGAAGAACAAAACACCGAAAGACAGAGGAGCATGTCTGAATGTCATTAATGCACAGATGGAGTTACAGCTGAGTCACTGCATCTGCTCTGCATTCCTACAGCAGACCAGAGATGAGGCCAGGAAAAAATTCAATTCCCTTGAATTCCCATGCTCACCTTTGCAGAAGTGAGGTGGATCTCCAGGTTCCTCACAGCAAATCTGTAAGGCCCACAAGTTTCATCAGGAAAAACGAGGACTTGCTGCTAATGGTGAAGATATCACCAGTCCTGCTACAGCAGGGAGTGTGCAAAAAGAGGGGGATGGGGTGACTGCTACTGTTCTGATTATAACCCACATTAAAGATGGGCACCTAGGGGCAGCTGGGTGGCTCAGTGGGTTGAGCCGCTGCCTTCGGCTCTGGTCATGATCTCAAGGTCTTGGGATCGAGCCCCGCATCGGGGGCTTGGCAGGGAGCCTGCTTCCCCCTCTCTCTCTGCCTACATATGATCTCTGTCTATTAAATAAACAAACTCTTGAAAAAAAAAAAAAGGTGGGCACCTAAAGGATGCTCAAACAACAAAGCAGGCTGGGGACCACTCCTGGGAATCCAGTTCTCAAAACAGAAGCCCCACCCCCACCCCGCCCAAATTATCTTCCGCTTGAAAACTGCTACATTATAAATGCCACTGCCTCTCAATTCTTTCTCCTTATCTATTTCCCACATCACAAAAATTTGAAAAACCGAGTATCTGCCTGGGATTGGAATGCTCAAAACTTGCTGAGAGTACTGTGTGAAATGTTAAGTTAGATGAAATGGGTTAAAAGGAGAAACAGAGCATGTTATACTTTTGATTATTTCTGCAGCCGCCAGGTTTTCATTAAGCCTCAGGCATGTAGGTTTGTGATTATTTTCCTGACAACAAACACTAAAACAGGGAAACGAGATCAGTACTTTAAAGAAACCCAATCTTCCAAAATTTCTCCACATTATCCAATACACTTCTCTCTCAGATTTTCTTACAACTCTCTTATTCCATTCCTGGAACCTCTACAGATGTGTTGATCATAGTGACTCATTCAAAGGTGGCTTATGCTAAAAAAATTTTGTAGTTTAGACTAGAGTCCCATTATCAAGTAGTGATTTCAGATCTGACAGAAATCTTAAAAACCTGAGCAGATCATGGGATATAGATAATAAATCAATGTTATGTGTATTCTAATACTGAAGGTTGGTAGCTTTTTGCCTGTATCATCTTCAAGCACTTGAATTACTTGTATTCTGGTTTAACAGGTTATTGATTTTGTTAAAGATCATTGAGAAAACACGTTCACAATAAAATCATTCAAGCAACCTCCTGCCAGTTCTCTTACCAACTTTCCCTTTCTAAAAAGTTACTCTAATTTTCAACCTCTCATTTCTTTTCTTTCCTCTCTAGAGATATATTCACTGATTCTAACAATTTTTTAATACTTTCTAAATTTCCAGCAGAAGCAACAACTGTGTATCTACCCTCATGAAAACACTGTGTATAGATTTACACATGTTACCTACTTTAAGCCAGACCAAAAACAAAAACAAACAAACAAACAAAAAACCCTATAGTAAATATTATTTCCGCTTTATAAATGAGGAAAACATGACCTACAGAAATCAATTCATTTTTTTCCCAATGTAGCAAAATTTCTAGATGGCAGAGGGTTCACCCAGTTCTAACTTACCTCAAACCCAACACCTATCTTCGTCATCATGGTAGGTATGGAGGCCACCCAAGTTAAAACTATCATTTTTTTATATTCATAAATTCTACTT
>NW_022634901.1:0-2987 GCF_010015895.1 Lontra canadensis | reverse complement strand
CAGGACCCTGGGATCATGGCCTCAGCTGAAAGCAGACACTTAACACAAGAGCCACACAGGCATCCCTGGGGAAAGATAATCTTAAATAACAAAGCCAGAAAAGGTGATTACAAACCTGCAGCCAATAGAGGTGACAGATCTTACTCTTATGTCATTAAAATAGGAAACGTAGGGCCATTTCCTTTTAAAGATTTTATTTACTTATTTGACAGAGAGCACAAGCAGGGTGAGCAGCAGAGGGGAGGGAGAAGCAAGCTCCCCGCTGAGCAGGGAGCCCGATGCAAGACTCGATCCCAGGACACTGGGATCATGACCTGAGCTGAAAGCAGAGGCTTAACCATCTGATCCACCCAGGTACACTGGGCCATTTCCTTTTTCTGATTTCATAGCTCCTTCTCAGTCTCCATGCCACAGGTGTAACCTGACTGCTTCCTGAACCTTCTCCCATGGGATGCGGCTGAGAGTGCCCCAACCTGGGGTGTCTTAGTCTTTGCTGCTCGAATTGTACCTTCTGTCCACACTCCAGTCATTAGAGAAATAGGCATGAGCAGCAGGTTGTTAGAGAGAGGGGCTCCCTCGTTCCTGCGGCTCCAGCGGAGGCCTGGCTGGCTCGCCCTGCGTCACCTGCTCTGCGTCCAGATCCTCAGACCTGCCCTGGGCTCCCTGGAGTCAGAGCCCTTCAACAAGACCTTGAGCACAGCTGCTAACCTTCAGGGAGAGGGAAGATGTCCCTTCACATGGCACTTCCCTGTCTCCACGGGCTCACGATAGCTCTCACCTGTGCACGGATCAACCTGAGACCCCAACTGTGGTGGAAACAGTCTGGGTTCGAAGGGGTCCGTGAGCAGCCCCTCTGCCAGGCTCAGAACAGGTGCCCAGGGGAGCTGTCTGTGAGGATGGAAATGTTCTGTGTCATAAGCATGCACTACGGGACACCCAAAATCTGACTGGTGTGATGAGGAATGGGAATATTCAACTTCATTTAATTAATTTAAACATGAGCAGGCACGTCTGGCTAGCAGCTGCCCCTGGATAGCACTGTTCTAGGATCCAAACACAAAGAAGATGTGACCTCCATGGTCTGGGGGTTCCTGCAGAGGAGTTCCCTGGCGTGATCTGTTCGTTCATTTGCACATTCTTCCTGGGCTTCTGCTCCCATGGCAGGCATGGCAGGCAGGCCCTGGGGACACTCACACAGGAAGGTCAATACCCAGGTCCTAAAGGAATCCCAGCAGGGCCCGCTTGTAAGCAGAGCTGACGAGCAGGACCCCATACATTTGTGCTGGTTGTAATGAGAGCAGCAGAGCAGACGGGGGCCTCCTAACTGTCCTCAGGAGCCTGCCTTTCCATTCCCCGGTCCAGGCAAGAGCCTGATCTGAACTCATCCCTCTCCTGGCTTAAGGGAGAACGGGACTCATGGTCTTCTGTCTCCAGCCAGACCCTGTGGTCTGTTCCTGCTAGTTCATGTCAGGCCTGACCCCTGTGCACCGCCTCTCGCCAATTTCCAGCAAGGGAAGGGCCTGGGATGTCACGGTAGATGGAATGAAAACGGAACAGGACGGATGCTTCTCCCTGTAGACGTTTGGGAAGATGTCCTTGCCGTTCTCAGTCTAGCAATCACACCTGCATCGTGCCTCCTTCCCACTTAGAAGAAGCATAAACGCAGTCCTGTCCTGGTTTACTGAGCCTCGGCTTCGCTGTGCTTCCCAGATACGGCATTTATTTAAAAGACGGAGGTTTTGGCAACCCTGTGTGGAGCAAATATATTGGCACCATTTTTCTGACACCATTTGCTGCTGTGTCTCTGTGTCATATTTTGGTAATTGTCACAATATTTCAAACGTTTTCACTCTTGTATTTATTACACTGATCTGTGATTAGGAATTGTAGCTTACTGGGAGCTCAGATGATGATGAGCATTTTATAGCAACAGAGTGTTCCTTATGTAAAGTACGGGCCTTGTTTTTTGTTTTTTAAAGATAGAAGGCTCTAGCATACTTCTATCTTCTAAGACAGAAGGCTATTGCATACTTAACAGACCACAGGATAGTGTAAATGTCACTCTCGTATGCACGGGAAACAATGAAACTCACTGGACCTACTTTACTGGGAATTTTGCTTTATACCCTGGGTCTGGAGCAGAAGGCGCACTCTCTCAGAGCTGTGTCTATATCCTCATGCCGATGGCCACGGCTGGGCTCCAACGATGATGTTGTATTGGTTCTCCTGACCTTCACACCATGGAATTCGTCCCCTCTCTCTATCCTCGTGTGGCCTGTGTGCTCTTTCTGTCTTCCTTCTGCCCCTCTGTGTCTTTTCCCTCTTAAGGTCTAGTCCACAACTCTGAACACTGCCCCCCATTCTCCCATGGAATTCACTGGACAGCTCTCCTGGATTCCTAGATCCCTTGCTCTTGGTATCACTCATTTTTTAACAATCACTCGCAGCCTGGTTCCCCTCAAGCACCCAGGGAACCTGATGCAGAGATGAAGGATTCCTTGTGACAAGCAGATTGATTCTGGGGGAAATAAAATGTTTTCAAAAAAGTCGTCTCATCTTTTTGTTACATGCAGGAAATACTGACACCTGTGGGACAATCGAGTTCAATTTAAAGAGCACGTGTTTCACATATGAGTTGATGCCAAGGGCCCAAGGCATAATTTGCCTCACTTTATATTGGTAATTAGTAAAACAACTACCTTGACTCATTCCCTTGCAAAGGTGTACAGAATAAGGCAAGAACCTGTTTCATCTGGTAAGTCCTCCAAGGACATGAGTGGCCATCCTCCCATCACATACTGATTTCCCTGGGGATTGCAACATCCGACCTCCCCTTCGTCCTCCTAGGTGGGAAGCCAAGTGCCCACCCTCAGGCTCACTCAGTTCCTTAAGAAGACCTTGTAGCTCTCTCTTCATCTGACAGAGTGTTTCTTGTCCCACTGCCCAGAAACCATGGCTGGCACAAGGGATGGGAGACCGACTTTCCA
>NW_022634900.1:0-2987 GCF_010015895.1 Lontra canadensis | reverse complement strand
TTATGCTTATTTTGGGTATGTGAGTAAGAACTAAAACATGATTTTTTTAAAAGATCAAAGAACATATGCTTATGATCAATTATCAGAGATTCTAACAAATAAGATGTATGGGTGTGGGTTGGGTAGAAGAATTCTCTACAGCGTTGCCTTAATTAGTATTACCTTAATTATTTCAATGAGGATAAAGCAGGGGAGGAATATAATGTAACCCAGGGAACTATATGAGCTCAGATTTGAAGCAGATAAGCATAGATCGCAAAAGAAATGAGACAGGAATAATACAAAAGACTGATGGTTACCAGAGGTGGGGTTGGTGGGGAGATGGGCAAAATAGGTGATGGCGATTAAGGAGTATAGTGCACTTGGGAAGAGCACCAGGTGTTGTATAAAAGTGTTGAATCACTATATTGTACACCTGAAACTAGTATTACATTTATGTGAACTGTCTCAAATTTAAATAAAACTTTTAAAGAAGAATAATATGGGGGCACCTGGGTGGCTCAGTGGGTTAAAGCCTCTGCTTTCGGCTCAGGTCATGATCTCAGGGTCCTGGAATCGAGTCCCACATCCAGCTCTCTGCTCAACAGGGAGCCTGTTTCCTTCTCTCTCTCTGCCTGCCTCTCTGCCTACTTGTGATCTCTCTCTCTGCCAAATAAATAAATAAAATCTTTTTTAAAAGAAAGAATAATATGAAAGAATGATGCAAATTTTTTAAAAATAGTGTCAGCAAAATTGAAAGCCTAGAATAAGCTGAGATTATTGGGAAAGAAAAGAAATTGTTAAGCAACCAAATATTTTTAGCTACTGGGCAGAAAAATTAAAAGAAAGAATTATTAGGTCTCTTGCAAGATAATTAATGTAATTCTGACAAATGAGAATGTGAAGGGAGAATGACATCATTCTACATTGTTTCATCTTTCTATTAAGAATAATCTTCAAAAACCGGAAGGGATGGGATAAACATAGACAGGACAGCTGAAGTCCCAAATATGCAGAAATAACAGGAGAGTACCTATTGCATTAAAATAATCCAGCTTTTCTGGTCTAGATAAATAATCCAACTCTTCTGGTTTGGTACTGCAAGAACCAAGGGATGGCCTGCGAAGCTACTACTAGTAATCTTCAAAAACAATGAGAGCCGATATGTGCATACATCTAAAGATCTCTAATGTAAGTTATCAAGGGAAACAAGAGTTAATATTTATTGCATGATCTCACATATATAAAAATTAATAATAAATATACACATATATATTCATCTGTATTAATTACAAAATCACTAAAAAGATGCATATCAAATATCCACAACTGGTGTTATTTTTAAAATGAAAAATGAAAGCAAAACCAATAATGAGATATCCATATTATAGAAAATATGAAGTGTAAAAAATGGAGGTGGGAAGAAATGTTAAAATTAGACAAATGGCAAGATCCCTTTGCTTCTAAGATTACACAAACACACATGTAACTAATTGGTGGGACCCTGTACAAAAGGAAAATATGTGCTCTATGTTCAAAAATTATTGAGAATTTTAGTACTCCAATAGTTGAACCAAGTGCAAAACTCCCCTAGCCAGGGCACACACACACACACACACACACACACGCACACAAACAATTATCTACATCTACATACACATACATATATACACATACATATTTTTTCTTGAATGCTAGGATGCCCTGTGACCCAATCACTTTGTACTCCTTCCTTGGATGCACTAGCCTGAGTGCATCATCTCTCTGTCGTCTTATGAAGAGACATCTTCCTACTGCCTGTAATCACCTTTTGAGAGTTCTAGCTCCTCCATGTAGTTCTCTTTATGTTTTAATAGACCACATCAGAGGCAATGATTTTTAAAAGCTCTATGTTAATTAATGGTGTGAAATTATATGTGAGGAGTTTGTCACAAGGTTGACATCAAGACATATAAATTTGTTATTTCGCTCCTGCATTTCCCCAAGATAATACTAATACTTAAAAGAAATAAAAACTTCTAAAGTACTTAATAGGTTATAACTCTACTATAATGTCAGCCAGCAGAGTGTGAATGAGTCCTTGGGCTTCTTCATAGCTTCTGTATAATGTAAGTGGGAGAGACCGATGACAGGTAGCTGATAGATAAGTCATAGATGGACGGATGGATGGAGGAATGGATGGATGGATAGATAGATGAATAGATAACCAAGCATAGTAGCAGTAGAGAATATTGAAAGAGGACATGATGCGAAGATTGTCCAAGTCAAAGAAATTTTGTTACAAATGATTCCCAACCACCAGAGCTGGAACAGACTTAAATCTTAAGATAAAGCAAAACATTGTTTATTAAATAATTATTCTGTACTAATCACTGTATATATATTTCTTATTTAATCTTCCCAGTACTCCTGATTTAATTTCTATTATTTTTTATTTTACAGATGAAGAGATTAGGGAACAAAGTTTTATATTTTGTCAGTATCAAATAGACTCCAAATGTTGGGTCCGATTTGTTTTTCAGAGAATGTAACTATACTGGCTATATTATACTGTTTCCCAGGCCTTCAATATTATCTGATACATTTGTGTTTCTGATGTTGAATTCTTTAGCATCCAACCCAGTGGTTTTCCAGCCTATCCTTGAATTCCCCAACTGGAGACTTCTCTAAAACAACCACTTTAGGTTCAGACAGCAAATTTTTCTCTCTTCCTCATAACATCAACTTACTAGCTCGAACACTGCCATTCATGAGAACATGTCTGATTTCTTTTCTGCACCATACCCTTTCAGATATCTGACAAATAATTTGAAGCTAACTACCTTTGCCCAAGAACCTTCTCTTCTCTAGATTAATATTCTCAGTACCTTCAGATGAAACTCACAGAAATCTGTTTCAAGTTTTCTCATCCAAGGACTATTCCTCTCCGAATATGGTCTAATTTGTCTGTGTTTCCCAGTTTCTGGGAGCTGACTGAGCCAATCCTGGTGTGTTGCATTCAGCTCCAA
>NW_022634899.1:0-2990 GCF_010015895.1 Lontra canadensis | reverse complement strand
CCAGGACCCTGGGACCATGACCTGAGCCGAAGGCAGAGGCTTTAACCCACTGAGCCACCCAGGCACCTCGGCAAAGGGCATTTTGCAATCATAACAGGAACCACAAGGGCCGTTCCAACCACAATACTGGTTACTGGCAGGATGACACAAGCACAAATCAAGCCTACAAAAAAAAAAAAAAAAAAAAAAAAAAAAAAGAATCTGAAGCTTGTGAATAAAGTATATCTCTCTTCTGTCTTGATAAGTATACCTTTATATCTAAGGTGTCAATCATAGAAAATAACTTTGGAGATATGTACATTACAATGTCAGCAGTAGCTCTGTCTAGATGGTGGGGCTGTGTGCTATGTATAGGTACCACAATTTCCATGTTGTATGAGGAACTTGAGACTCAAGAAGTCAATGGTTGCTGGTAACTGGAGGAGCTGGAATCTGACCCAGCCATTTGGACTCCTGAGTTTCCACTTGTATTCGTTATGCTGAATTTATAAGGTGAGGAAGGTGGCTGTTTGCCGAATTGTCAACTATTACCTGGTCTACAATTTTGATAATTTTGTAGCAAGAAAGAGACTCAATTGGATAAAGTTATAATGATGAAAAGGAAAATAGGATTTTTTTTTCTGTTTTGATAATCCTGATTTCCAATATACAGTTACAGCATCTTACATGCTTTTTCTACCTTGCACAAAAAGAAGATTATACCAATTTTATTAGAGGAAATTCTGAAAGCCATGTTACCATCACCCCCAAAACAATTTTCATGTTTATTTGTTCCTTCCAAGTCCTTGTCCACAAGCATGAATATTTTGAATAGATACCAGGTACAAGTTTTTATATAGTTAGCTTTGTACCTATGTAGTTATTACAGCTGCTCTCATAATACAGCCTTCTTAGTGACTACTGTGTGAGATTCATGTTTACTAACTGCTTTTTTGGTTCTTTGGTAGACTGTAAATTCTTAAGGAAGCTATGTACACCTTTTATCTCTGTATCACAAACACTGCTGCTTTAGATGGCCCCAGCCAGAGTCTAGGGCCTCCTCTTCACATCAGGTGTTCCCACTATCTCCTCACACTGGCTCTGCCTCCAACATTTACCCAAATACAAGTTTTCTCGAGCTTCATTGTCAGATTTTTCTTTCTGAACGTATTTCCAGAGGCAAAGGAAACAAAAGCAAAAATGAACTACCGGGACTTTATCAAGATAAAAGCTTCTGCACAGTGAAGAAAACAATCAACACAACTAAAAAACATTCTATAGAATGGGATATTTGCAAATGACTATCTGATAAAGGGTTAGTATCCAAAATCTATAAAGAACCTATCAAACTCAACACCCTCTGGCTGGGGTGGGGGGCTGCAGAAGGAAAGGGGATGTGAGGCATTTTGGTGGAAGTGTCTGCTGACAGACTGGTGCTGGGAAGGAAGCTCCATGTCCTCCAGGGTCAGCACAGGACACTGTGCTCTGGGGGCAAATGGAACCACGGGTTCTTTCTGTAGGGTGACATAGCACCATGAATCCAGAATTAAAACTTCTAAAACCTTAACCAAAAGTTAGAAGGAGAAAATAATAATGAAAAAACAGGCAATTTTAGATAAATTGAGGAAGAAACAGAGAACAAGAAAAGCATGTGGAGGTGAAGAAAAAAGTAGCTTTTCCTGCCAGCTACAAGAACAGCCTAAGAAAGTAGGGTGCTTACCAGACACCCAGTTCTATTTCCAAGTACTTGAGACATTCAAACATTCTGAAATTCTCAGTTCATGCAACAGGATGCCTTTGTTTAGAGATGGCTTCATCAAGCCACAGAATAGACCACAGCTTTGGCAAAGCCTTTACACCCCCAGAGGGGACAAGATATATTTAACCTTCCAAACCTTTAACACATGTGTATTAACTATTTCACCTCCATGAGAAGTTTTTAAACATCTGTTTATGCTAATTGGCTAATGAATGCTTTACATATCTGATCCAGGCTCCTTTCTCTTAAAGTTAATTAAAGCAGTAAGTTTCTCACCTTTTTTCATTATTCTTCACATCACTGAATATAATTCTATAACCTGGCATGTTGATGATATACTCAATACAACAAACATATCTTAATTACTTTGTGCCAGGCATAATGCTCAGCATTTGATATGCGTAGCCTCATAGAAATACCATGCCTCTGAAAACTCTGCACTCTGATTTCCAGCTTACTGATGAGAGAGCGTTTTGAGACTCTGATTGGTTAAACAGCTGGGCAATGAAGTAGGAGGCAGAAGTAAAGTTTGAACCCACCCTGAGCTTTGAATCACTCTCAGTTCTGCTGATGGCCTCCTCCCAAGGAATTGTTCAATTAGTGGCACGTTTTCGAAAATTGTGCATATCATTTCAACTGCACTTCATGCGTATGGGTTAACATTTTTCCTTTTATATCAAATATTGTAGTGAAACAGGCAACTACTGGCATGGCCACTTGGCATAAAATATTTACAAGCTGGACCTTTCAGAAGACGTTTGCTAACCCGGCTCTAAGTTTTCTTTTCCTAACTGCCCTTGGAGGGCTGACATCTTCTATTCCCAATGAAAGAAAGCTTGTTAGACATCTGGTGACCAAGCTGTAGGAAAGGGGTATAGGAGTGCTGGAGAGTTCTGTTGTGGGCATTTGGGAACCTCCCAGAATGTTTAATGTTCACTTTTAATATTCATTCCATGCTGGGGGGAAGGGCGTGGGTTTCAGAGTCATTCGTACATAGTCTCAAAATTTGCCTCTGCCTCTAATTTCTAGATGAACATAAGCAAATTACTCAGTATCTCTAAGCTTTGGTGTCTTTGAAATGAGGAAGATCAAAGCTTCATGAGGATTACGTGGTGAGTGTGTGTGCAGTGCAGTGTTCAGTCCCGTCTCTTTAATTATCTTGGAACAGTTTCCCTTTACGTATCTTGTCGGAGTTTCTCCTTGAAGAGCTCAGGCTGAAGCATCCTTCAGAGTGCTTCTGCTGCATGATTCC
>NW_022634898.1:0-2990 GCF_010015895.1 Lontra canadensis | reverse complement strand
TGGGGTCTCTGGAGCCACTCCACAGGACTTGCCCTGCCCTGCAGAAGAAATCATGCCCTATGGAGCCCAACAAAACCCCTAGATCAGGGAAAACGTGCATGGCCCATGATGCCAGCCACTTTCGTTCTCCACCCTGGACACTAATATGCAGTCTGAAACAACCTGACTTCTATCCTCCAATCAGCCACTGGGAGAGCTCCCCCAAAGTCAAAAGATAGGACCTGCCATGGCCCTAGGCTTGAATTTTCTAACCCTGTTTGGAGTTTCATACATCCATACCCAGAGCTCTCTCCTTGAATGCCTCCACATGGGGAATCCCTCAACTACAAAACAGAAATATTCCTGGTTGCCGGAAGGAAACCTTTCTTTTGCATCTATATAAACCCTCAAGATTGGTAGAAACCTGTGTTGATCTGAGGCCACAGCCACTCTTGCCAGTATCTCTGAACCCAATCACCCATTATGACCTTTAGCCTGAGACACATTTTCAGCAGAGTCGTATGGGTAGCTCATCCCAGATTCAGGATATAAGGCTTGCCATGCCTTTTGTTCCTAACCCTAAACATAGGTTGGGATTTCAGGCATCTATTCCCAGAGCCCTGCTCTCAAGTCCCTCCATACGGGGAACCACTGATTCATAAAACAGGACAGCACATAACACCCAGAATACACCAAACTATTTGGAACTGTACAAATACCCCAGAGCAGTAGCAACTGCTACCCACACACTCAGCGGATCGCATGGACATACAGTCCAACCAGAGCGACCCCTTACACTGACCTTAACGTGAGATCCCCAGGAACTCGCCCAGCATCTGAAGTTTAGGCCTGCCATGCCCTAAGCCCTAACCCTAACCCTAGCTTCGGTTTTCAGACTTCCGTTCCAAGAACCCTGGCCCACAAACACTCCAGAGAGAGAACTGCAGAACCACACCATGGGACTCTGCCTACTCTCCAGAAGGAAACCATGCTCATTGGAGCTGCAAAAAACCCCCAGACTTAGATAAACCAGCATGACTACTGAGGTCACACTCATTTAAGAACACTACACTGGACCCTAATGCACATTCTTTCCCACAACGTGAACCCTGTCCTCTAATCAGCCACCTACGTAGCTTGCCCCAGAGTCAGCAGATCGTTCTGTCATGCCCCTTGTCCCTAATGCTAACCCCAGGATAGGTTTCTAGGCATCCATACCCAGAGCGCTGCTCTTGATCCTTCCATATGGGGACTCCTGAGCCATACAACAGGACTCCACCTCTTACCGAGAATGAAATCATACTATTTGGAGCTGCGCAAAACCCCCAGCAGGAGATACGTCCATGGCCCCAGAAGGACACCCACACATTCTGTAGCTCTAGTGGAAACAAATTCCAGTCTGGTGTGAGTGAATGTCTGACACTCACCCTAACTTCAGAATCTGGAGAGCTCACCTCAACATCTGCAGATCGGGGATCCATGCCCTATGCCGTAAACATAAACTGAGCTTGGGCTTTCAGAATGCCATCTCTTGAATCCAGGAATGCAAGGAATCCATATTGAGGATTCTGGAGCCAGCCCACAGGACTCTCCCTTCCCTCCATAGGGAAACCGTTCCCTATGGCACTGCACAAAACCCCTCAATTAGGGCAAACTTGCATGGCCCCTGATGCCACCCAACTTTGGTTCTCCACCCTGGACACTAATATGCAGTCTGCCACAACCTGAGTCTTGTCCTCCAATCAGTCACAGGGATAGCTGGCCCCAGAGCCAGCAGATCAGACCTGTCATGCCCTAGAGTCTAATCCTAGCCCTTGTTTGGGGTATCAGGCATCCATACCCAGTGCTCTGCTCTAGATTCCCACAACACGGTGGACACCTGAGAGACAGAAAATAACTTCTGGCCCCCAGAAGGAATCCTTGCTTTTTCAGCTATGTATAATCCTCAGAGGTGGAAGAAAGCTGCACTGCCCCTGAGGCCATGCACAAATTTACAGGCAGCTCAGGACACAAACACCCATTTTTACCCTAAGCCTGAGCCCCATTTTCAACACAGCCCCATGGATAGCTCACCCCAGAGCCAGGATATAAGGTCTACTATGCCACTAGGACCTAACCCTAAACATAGGGTGGGTCTTCAGGCATCTATTTCCAGAAAACTGCTCTCAATCCCTCTGTATGGGGGAACCATGAGCCATAAAACATGACACAACCTATCCGCCAGAATAGGCCAAATTATTTGGAACTGTGCAAAAACCGCAGAGCAGGAGAAAACTCCATGGCCTGTGGAGGCCACTCCTACATTTGGCGGATTGCATGGACACAAACTCCAGCCTGAGTGACCTCCAGACATTCACCTTAACTTCAGATCCCCAGGAGCTCGTCTAGCATTTGTGGATTGGGCCTGCCATGACCTAGGTCCTATCCTAACCCTAGCTTCGGTTTTCAGTCTTCCATCCTGAGAGCCCTGGCCCACAAGCACTCCAGATAGAGAACTCTAGATCCACAACATCGACTCTGCATAAATTACAGAAGGAAATTGTGCTCATTGGAGCTGCACAAAACCCACAGATTTGGAGAAACTGGCACGACTAATGAGGACACCCCCATTTACGGAACACAAACCTGGATCCTAATACACATTCTGTCCTTAGCCTGAGCCCTGACCCCCAGTCAGCCACCCACGTAGCTGGCCCCAGAGGCAACAGATTGGACCTGCCATTCCCCTAGTCCCTAATGCTAACTCTAGGTTGGGTTTTCATGCATCCATACCCAGAGTCCTAATCTCTAATCCCTCCACATGGGGACATCTGTGCAATATATTAGGACTCCATATCTCCCCCAGAATGAAGTCATATTTTGGGGGGCTGCACAAATCCCCCAGAACAGGAGAAAACTACATGGCCCCAGGAGGCCACAAACTCTTTCAGCAACCCTAGTGGACACAAATTCTAGTCTGGTCTGAGCAAATGCCTGACACTCACCCTAACTTCAGAATCTGGAGAGCTTGC
>NW_022634897.1:0-2993 GCF_010015895.1 Lontra canadensis | reverse complement strand
TGGTGTGTATATACACACACACATATATATATATATATATATGTGTGTGTGTATATATATATACACATATATATAAATTTATTTATTTATTTTGTCCCTATCTTCTCCCCCCGGTTTTGAGTCTCTACTGATTTGGTTAGTGTATAATTTTCTGGGGTCTTTGCCACCCTTTCAGTATTTTATTCTTTCATTCATATATTCTTATCTGGAAATAAAATGACAAGGTGAAAAAACTCACCACAAAAAAAAGAACAAGAGGCAGCACCAATGGCTAGGGACCCAATCAATATGGACATTGGTAATATGTCAGAACTAGAGTGCAGAATGATGCTTATCAAGGTGCTAGCTGGGCTTGAAAAAGGCATGGAAGATATTAGAGAATCCTTTTCTAAAATCTAACCAAGTTGAAATTTTAAAAAAAGCTATTAATGAGGTGCAATAAAAAATGGGGGCTCTTACCGATAGGAAAAATGAGGCAGGAGAGAGAATTAGTGATATAGAAGACCAAGGACAGAGAAGAAAGACGCTGGGCAAAAGAGAAACAAACAACTACTGGACCATGTGGGGAGAATTCGAGAGATAAGTGATATCATAAGATGAAACAATTTTAGAATAATTAGGATCCTAGAAGAAGAAGAAAGAGAGAAAGGGGCAAAAGCTATATTAGAGCAAATTATAGTAGACAATTTCCCTAATATGGCAAAGGGAACAAGCATCAAAATCCAGGAGGCACAGAGAACTGCCCTCAAAATCAATAAAAATAGGTCCACAACCCATCATCTAATAGTAAAAGTCATAAGTAATAGTGATGAAGAGAAAATCCTGAAAGCAGCTCAGGACAAGAAGTTTGTAACATACAATGGTAGAAATATTAGATTGGCAGTGGACTTATCCACAGAGACCTGGCAGGCCAGAAAGAACTGGCATGATACATTCAGAGCACTAAAGAAGAAAAATATGCAGTCAAGAATACTATATCCAGCTAGGCTGTCATTGAAAATAGAAGGAAAGATAAAAAAGCTTCCAGGACAAACAAAACTAAAAGAATTTGCAAACACCAAACTAGCCCTACAGGAAATATTGAAAGGGGTCCTCTAAGCAAAGAGAGAGCCTAAAAATAGTAGACCAGAAAGAAACAGAGACAATATACAGTAACATTCACCTTAGAGGCAATACAATGGCACTGAATTCATATCTCTCAATAGTTACCCTGAACGTAAATGGGCTATATGCCCTAATCAAAAGACACAGGGTATCAGAATGGGTAAAAACAAAACAACAACAACAACAACAACAATAACAACAAAATACAAGACCCACTGACATGCTGTCTATAAGAAACTCATTTTAGATCCAAAGACACCTCCAGATTTAAAATGAGGAGGTGGAAAACAATTTAACATGCAAATGGACATCAAAAGAAAGCTGGGGTGCAATCCTTATATCAGATAAATTAGATTTGAAGCCAAATACTATAGTAAGAGATGAGGAAGGAAACCATATTATATTTAAAGGGTCTGTCCAACAAGATCTAACATTTTTAAATGTTTATGCCCATAACATGGAAGCAGCCAATTATATAAACCAATTAATAACAAAGTCAAAAAAACACATCAACAATAAGATAATAATAGTAGGGGACTTTAACGCCCCTCTCACTGAAATGGACAGATCCAAGCAAGATCAACAAGGAAATAAAGGCTTTAAATGACACACTGGACCAAATGCATCACAGATATATTCAGAACATTCCATCCCAGAGCAACAGAGTACACATTCTTATCTAGTGCACATGAAACATTCTCTAGAATAGATCACATCCTGGGTCACAAATGAGGTCTGAACCAGTACCAAAAATTGGGATCAACCCTGCATATTTTCAGACCACAATGCTCCGAAGCTAGAACTCAATCACGAGAGGAAAGTTAGAAAGAACTCAAATACATGGAGGCTAAAGAGCATCCTACTAAAGAATGAATGGGTCAACCAGGAAATTAAAGAAGAATGGAAAAAATTCATGGAAACAAATGAAAATGAAAATACAACTGGTCCAAATCTTTGGGACACAGCAAAGGCAGTCCTGAGAGGAAAGTATATAGCGATACAAGACTTTCTCAAGAAACAAGAAAGGTCTGTCTCAAATACACAACCTAACCCTACACCTAAAGGAGCTGGAGAAAGGACAGCAAAGAAAGCCTAAACCCAGCAGGAAAAGAGAAATAATAATCATAATAATAATATATCAGAGCAGAAATCAATGAAATAGAAACCAAAACAATAGTAGAACAGATCCCCAAAACTAGGAGCTTGTTCTTTGAAAGAATTAATAAGGCTGATAAACTCCTGGCCAGACTTACCAAAAGAAAAGAGAAAGGACCCAAATTAATAAAATCATGAATGAAAGAGGAGAGATTACAACCAACACCAAAGAAATACAAAGAAGTAGAAGAACATATTATGAGCAACTATATGCCAGCAAATTTGACAACCTGAAAGAAATGGATGCACTCTAGTGACAGAAAAACTACCAAAACAGAACCAGGAAGAAATAAAAAACCTGAACAGATCCATAACCAGTAAGGAGATTGAAGCAGTCATCAAAATCTCCCAACAAACAAGAGCCCAGGGCCAGACAGCTACCCAGGGGAATTCTACCAAACATTTAAAAAAGAATTAATACCTATTCTCCTGAAACTGTCCCAAAATATAGAAATGGAAGGAAAACTGCCGAACTCATTTTATGAGGTCAGCATTACCTTGATCCCAAAACCAGACAAAGACCCCATCAAAAAAGAATTACAGACCAATATCCTTGATGAACCCGGATGCAAAAATTTTCACCAAAATACTAGCCAACAGGATCCAAAGGTACATTAAAAAGATTATTCACCATGACAAAGCGGGATTTATTCCTGGGCTGCAAGTTTGGTTCAACATCTGCAAATCAATTAATGTGACATAATACATTAATAAAAGAAAGAACAAGAACCATA